>NW_027617798.1:0-96874 GCF_964187855.1 Myxine glutinosa
GTTTTTTCCACACTAATACAAGTGCGAAAAGTGGTTTTTCAACACTAACACAAGTGCGAAAAGTGGTTTTTCAACACTAACACAAGTGCGAAAAGTGGTTTTTCCACACTAATACAAGTGCAAAAGTGGTTTCCTGCACCAACACAAGTGCGAAAAGTGGTTTTCAACACTAACACAAGTGCGAAAAGTGGTTTTTCAACACTATCACAAGTGCAAAAAGTGTTTTTTCCACACTAATACAAGTGCGAAAAGTGGTTTTTCAACACTAACATAAGTGCGAAAAGTGGTTTTTCACACTAATACAAGTGCAAAAGTGGTTTCCTGCACCAACACAAGTGCGAAAAGTGGTTTTTCAACACTATCACAAGTGCAAAAAGTGTTTTTTCCACACTAATACAAGTGCAAAAGTGGTTTCCTGCACCAACACAAGTGCGAAAACTGGTTTTTCAACACTATCACAAGCGCAAAAAGTGTTTTTTCCACACTAATACAAGTGCAAAAGTGGTTTCCTGCACCAACACAAGTGCGAAAAGTGGTTTTTCAACACTAACACAAGTGCGAAAAGTGGTTTTTCAACACTAACACAAGTGCGAAAAGTGGTTTTTCAACACTAACACAAGTGCGAAAAGTGGTTATTCTACACTAATGCAAGTGCAAAAGTGGTTTCCTGCACCAACACAAGTGCGAAAAGTGGTTTTTCAACACTAACACAAGTGCGAAAAGTGGTTTTTCAACACTAACACAAGTGCGAAAAGTGGTTTTTCAACACTAACACAAGTGCGAAATGTGGTTTTTCAACACTAACACAAGTGCGAAAAGTGTTTTTTCAACACTAATACAAGTGCAAAAGTGGTTTCCTGCACCAACACAAGTGTGAAAAGTGGTTTTTCAACACAAACACAAGTGCGAAAAGTGTTTTTTCAACACTAATACATGTGCAAAAGTGGTTTCCTGCACCAACACAAGTGCGAAAAGTGGTTTTTCAACACTAACACAAGTGCGAAAAGTGGTTTTTCAACACTAACACAAGTGCGAAAAGTGGTTTCCTGCACCAACACAAATGCAAAAAGTGTTTTTTCCACACTAATACAAGTGCAAAAGTGGTTTCCTGCACCAACACAGGTGCGAAAAGTGGTTTTTCAACACTAACACAAGTGCGAAAAGTGGTTTTTCAACACTATCACAAGTGCAAAAAGTGTTTTTTCCACACTAATACAAGTGCAAAAGTGGTTTCATGCACCAACACAAGTGCGAAAAGTGATTTTTCAACACTAACACAAGTGCGAAAAGTGGTTTTTCCACACTAATACAAGTGCAAAAGTGGTTTCATGCACCAACACAAGTGCGAAAAGTGGTTTTTCCACACTAACACAAGTGCGAAAAGTGGTTTTTCAACACTAACACAAGTGCGAAAAGTGGTTTTTCAACACTAACACAAGTGCGAAAAGTGGTTTTTCAACACTATCGCAAGTGCAAAAAGTGTTTTTCCACACTAATACAAGTGCAAAAGTGGTTTCCTGCACCAACACAAGTGCGAAATGTGGTTTTTCAACACTAACACAAGTGCGAAAAGTGGTTTTTTGACACTAACACAAGTGCGAAAAGTGGTTTTTCAACACTATCACAAGTGCAAAAAGTGTTTTTCCCACACTAATACAAGTGCAAAAGTGGTTTCCTGCACCAACACAAGTGCGAAAAGTGGTTTTTCAACACTAACACAAGTGCGAAAAGTGGTTTTTCCACACTAATACAAGTGCAAAAGTGGTTTCCTGCACCAACACAAGTGCGAAAAGTAGTTTTTCAACACTAACACAAGTGCGAAAAGTGGTTTTTCAACTCTATCACAAGTGCAAAAAGTGTTTTTTCCACACTAATACAAGTGCAAAAGTGGTTTCCTGCACCAACACAAGTGCGAAAAGTGGTTTTTCCACACTAATACAAGTGTGAAAAGTGGTTTTTCAACACTAACACAAGTGCGAAAAGTGGTTTTTCAACACTATCACAAGTGCGAAAAGTGGTTTTTCCACACTAATACAAGTGCAAAAGTGGTTTCCTGCACCAACACAAGTGCGAAAAGTGGTTTTTCAACACTAACACAAGTGCAAAAAGTGGTTTTTCAACACTAACACAAGTGCAAAAAGTGTTTTTTCCACACTAATACAAGTGCAAAAGTGTTTCCTGCACCAACACAAGTGCGAAAAGTGGTTTTTCAACACTAACACAAGTGCAAAAAGTGGTTTTTCAACACTAACACAAGTGCAAAAAGTGGTTTTTCAACACTAACCCAAGTGCGAAAAGTGGTTTTTCAACCCTATCACAAGTGCAAAAAGTGTTTTTTCCACACTAATACAAGTGCAAAAGTGGTTTGCTGCACCAACACAGGTGCGAAAAGTGGTTTTTCAACACCATCACAAGTGCAAAAAGTGTTTTTTCCACACTAACACAAGTGCAAAAAGTGGTTTTTCAACACCATCACAAGTGCAAAAAGTGTTTTTTCCACACTAATACAAGTGCGAAAAGTGGTTTTTCAACACTAACACAAGTGCGAAAAGTGGTTTTTCAACACTAACACAAGTGCGAAAAGTGGTTTTTCCACACTAATACAAGTGCAAAAGTGGTTTCCTGCACCAACACAAGTGCGAAAAGTGGTTTTTCAACACTAACACAAGTGCGAAAAGTGGTTTTTCAACACTATCACAAGTGCAAAAAGTGTTTTTTCCACACTAATACAAGTGCGAAAAGTGCTTTTCAACACTAACACAAGTGCGAAAAGTGGTTTTTCACACTAATACAAGTGCAAAAGTGGTTTCCTGCACCAACACAAGTGCGAAAAGTAGTTTTTCAACACTATCACAAGTGCAAAAAGTGTTTTTTCCACACTAATACAAGTGCAAAAGTGGTTTCCTGCACCAACACAAGTGCGAAAACTGGTTTTTCAACACTATCACAAGCGCAAAAAGTGTTTTTTCCACACTAATACAAGTGCAAAAGTGGTTTCCTGCACCAACACAAGTGCGAAAAGTGGTTTTTCAACACTAACACAAGTGCGAAAAGTGGTTTTTCAACACTAACACAAGTGCGAAAAGTGGTTTTTCAACACTAACACAAGTGCGAAAAGTGGTTATTCTACACTAATGCAAGTGCAAAAGTGGTTTCCTGCACCAACACAAGTGCGAAAAGTGGTTTTTCAACACAAACACAAGTGCAAAAAGTGGTTTTTCAACACTAAAACAAGTGCGAAAAGTGGTTTTTCAACACTATCACAAGTGCAAAAAGTGTTTTTTCCACACTAATACAAGTGCGAAAAGTGGTTTTTCAACACTAACACAAGTGCGAAAAGTGGTTTTTCCACACTAATACAAGTGCAAAAGTGGTTTCCTGCACCAACACAAGTGCGAAAAGTGGTTTTTCAACACTAACACAAGTGCAAAAAGTGGTTTTTCATCAATATCACAAGTGCAAAAAGTGTTTTTTCCACACTAATACAAGTGCAAAAGTGGTTTCCTGCACCAACACAAGTGCGAAAAGTGGTTTTTCAACACTAACACATGTGCGAAAAGTGGTTTTTCAACACTAACACATGTGCGAAAAGTGGTTTTTCCACACTAATACAAGTGCAAAAGTGGTTTCCTGCACCAACACAAGTGCGAAAAGTGGTTTTTCAACACGAACACAAGTGCGAAAAGTGGTTTTTCAACACTAACACAAGTGCGAAAAGTGGTTTTTCAACACTAACACAAGTGCAAAAAGTGTTTTTTCCACACTAATACAAGTGCAAAAGTGGTTTCCTGCACCAACACAAGTGCGAAAAGTGGTTTTTCAACACTAACACAAGTGCGAAAAGTGGTTTTTCCACACTAATACAAGTGCAAAAGTGGTTTCCTGCACCAACACAAGTGCGAAAAGTGGTTTTTCAACACTATCACAAGTGCAAAAAGTGTTTTTTCCACACTAATACAAGTGCAAAAGTGGTTTCCTGCACCAACACAAGTGCGAAAAGTGTTTTTTCAACACTAACACAAGTGCGAAAAGTTGTTTTTCAACACTAACACAAGTGGGAAAAGTGTTTTTTCCACACGAATACAAGTGCAAAAGTGGTTTCCTGCACCAACACAAATGCAAAAAGTGGTTTTTCAACACTAACACAAGTGCGAAAAGTGGTTTTGCAACACTAACACAAGTGCGAAAAGTGGTTTTCCGACACTAACACAAGTGCGAAAAGTGGTTTTTCCACACTAATACAAGTGCAAAAGTGGTTTCCTGCACCAACACAAGTGCGAAAAGTGGTTTTTCAACACTAACACAAGTGCGAAAAGTGGTTTTTCAACACTATCACAAGTGCAAAAAGTGTTTTTTCCACACTAATACAAGTGCGAAAAGTGGTTTTTCAACACTAACACAAGTGCGAAAAGTGGTTTTTCCACACTAATACAAGTGCAAAAGTGGTTTCCTGCACCAACACAAGTGCGAAAAGTGGTTTTTCAACACCAACACAAGTGCGAAAAGTGGTTTTTCAACACTAACACAAGTGCGAAAAGTGGTTTTTCAACACTATCACAAGTGCAAAAAGTGTTTTTTCCACACTAATACAAGTGCAAAAGTGGTTTCCTGCACCAACACAAGTGCGAAAAGTGGTTTTTCAACACTAACACAAATGCGAAAAGTGGTTTTTCAACAATAACACAAGTGCGAAAAGTGGTTTTTCCACACTAATACAAGTGCAAAAGTGGTTTCCTGCACCAACACAAGTGCGAAAAGTGGTTTTTCAACACCAACACAAGTGCGAAAAGTGGTTTTTCAACACTAACACAAGTGCGAAAAGTGGTTTTTCAACACTAACACAAGTGCGAAAAGTGGTTTTTCAACACTAACACAAGTGCGAAAAGTGGTTTTTCAACACTAACACAAGTGCGAAAAGTGGTTTTTCAACACTAACACAAGTGCGAAAAGTGGTTTTTCAACACTAACACAAGTGCGAAAAGTGGTTTTTCAACACTAACACAAGTGCGAAAAGTGGTTTTTCAACACTAACACAAGTGCGAAAAGTGGTTTTTCAACACTAACACAAGTGCGAAAAGTGGTTTTTCAACACTATCGCAAGTGCAAAAAGTGTTTTTCCACACTAATACAAGTGCAAAAGTGGTTTCCTGCACCAACACAAGTGCGAAATGTGGTTTTTCAACACTAACACAAGTGCGAAAAGTGGTTTTTCGACACTAACACAAGTGCGAAAAGTGGTTTTTCAACACTATCACAAGTGCAAAAAGTGTTTTTCCCACACTAATACAAGTGCAAAAGTGGTTTCCTGCACCAACACAAGTGCGAAAAGTGGTTTTTCAACACTAACACAAGTGCGAAAAGTGGTTTTTCCACACTAATACAAGTGCAAAAGTGGTTTCCTGCACCAACACAAGTGCGAAAAGTAGTTTTTCAACACTAACACAAGTGCGAAAAGTGGTTTTTCAACTCTATCACAAGTGCAAAAAGTGTTTTTTCCACACTAATACAAGTGCAAAAGTGGTTTCCTGCACCAACACAAGTGCGAAAAGTGGTTTTTCCACACTAATACAAGTGTGAAAAGTGGTTTTTCAACACTAACACAAGTGCGAAAAGTGGTTTTTCAACACTAACATAAGTGCGAAAAGTGGTTTTTCCACACTAATACAAGTGCAAAAGTGTTTCCTGCACCAACACAAGTGCGAAAAGTGGTTTTTCAACACTAACACAAGTGCAAAAAGTGGTTTTTCAACACTAACACAAGTGCAAAAAGTGGTTTTTCAACACTAACCCAAGTGCGAAAAGTGGTTTTTCAACCCTATCACAAGTGCAAAAAGTGTTTTTTCCACACTAATACAAGTGCAAAAGTGGTTTGCTGCACCAACACAGGTGCGAAAAGTGGTTTTTCAACACTAACACAAGTGCGAAAAGTGGTTTTTCAACACCATCACAAGTGCAAAAAGTGTTTTTTCCACACTAATACAAGTGCGAAAAGTGGTTTTTCAACACTAACACAAGTGCGAAAAGTGGTTTTTCAACACTAACACAAGTGCGAAAAGTGGTTTTTCCACACTAATACAAGTGCAAAAGTGGTTTCCTGCACCAACACAAGTGCGAAAAGTGGTTTTTCAACACTAACACAAGTGCGAAAAGTGGTTTTTCAACACTATCACAAGTGCAAAAAGTGTTTTTTCCACACTAATACAAGTGCGAAAAGTGGTTTTTCAACACTAACATAAGTGCGAAAAGTGGTTTTTCACACTAATACAAGTGCAAAAGTGGTTTCCTGCACCAACACAAGTGCGAAAAGTGGTTTTTCAACACTATCACAAGTGCAAAAAGTGTTTTTTCCACACTAATACAAGTGCAAAAGTGGTTTCCTGCACCAACACAAGTGCGAAAACTGGTTTTTCAACACTATCACAAGCGCAAAAAGTGTTTTTTCCACACTAATACAAGTGCAAAAGTGGTTTCCTGCACCAACACAAGTGCGAAAAGTGGTTTTTCAACACTAACACAAGTGCGAAAAGTGGTTTTTCAACACTAACACAAGTGCGAAAAGTGGTTTTTCAACACTAACACAAGTGCGAAAAGTGGTTATTCTACACTAATGCAAGTGCAAAAGTGGTTTCCTGCACCAACACAAGTGCGAAAAGTGGTTTTTCAACACTAACACAAGTGCGAAAAGTGGTTTTTCAACACTAACACAAGTGCGAAAAGTGGTTTTTCAACACTAACACAAGTGCGAAATGTGGTTTTTCAACACTAACACAAGTGCGAAAAGTGTTTTTTCAACACTAATACAAGTGCAAAAGTGGTTTCCTGCACCAACACAAGTGTGAAAAGTGGTTTTTCAACACAAACACAAGTGCGAAAAGTGTTTTTTCAACACTAATACATGTGCAAAAGTGGTTTCCTGCACCAACACAAGTGCGAAAAGTGGTTTTTCAACACTAACACAAGTGCGAAAAGTGGTTTTTCAACACTAACACAAGTGCGAAAAGTGGTTTCCTGCACCAACACAAATGCAAAAAGTGTTTTTTCCACACTAATACAAGTGCAAAAGTGGTTTCCTGCACCAACACAGGTGCGAAAAGTGGTTTTTCAACACTAACACAAGTGCGAAAAGTGGTTTTTCAACACTATCACAAGTGCAAAAAGTGTTTTTTCCACACTAATACAAGTGCAAAAGTGGTTTCATGCACCAACACAAGTGCGAAAAGTGATTTTTCAACACTAACACAAGTGCGAAAAGTGGTTTTTCCACACTAATACAAGTGCAAAAGTGGTTTCATGCACCAACACAAGTGCGAAAAGTGGTTTTTCCACACTAACACAAGTGGGAAAAGTGGTTTTTCAACACTAACACAAGTGCGAAAAGTGGTTTTTCAACACTAACACAAGTGCGAAAAGTGGTTTTTCAACACTATCGCAAGTGCAAAAAGTGTTTTTCCACACTAATACAAGTGCAAAAGTGGTTTCCTGCACCAACACAAGTGCGAAATGTGGTTTTTCAACACTAACACAAGTGCGAAAAGTGGTTTTTTGACACTAACACAAGTGCGAAAAGTGGTTTTTCAACACTATCACAAGTGCAAAAAGTGTTTTTCCCACACTAATACAAGTGCAAAAGTGGTTTCCTGCACCAACACAAGTGCGAAAAGTGGTTTTTCAACACTAACACAAGTGCGAAAAGTGGTTTTTCCACACTAATACAAGTGCAAAAGTGGTTTCCTGCACCAACACAAGTGCGAAAAGTAGTTTTTCAACACTAACACAAGTGCGAAAAGTGGTTTTTCAACTCTATCACAAGTGCAAAAAGTGTTTTTTCCACACTAATACAAGTGCAAAAGTGGTTTCCTGCACCAACACAAGTGCGAAAAGTGGTTTTTCCACACTAATACAAGTGTGAAAAGTGGTTTTTCAACACTAACACAAGTGCGAAAAGTGGTTTTTCAACACTATCACAAGTGCGAAAAGTGGTTTTTCCACACTAATACAAGTGCAAAAGTGGTTTCCTGCACCAACACAAGTGCGAAAAGTGGTTTTTCAACACTAACACAAGTGCTAAAAGTGGTTTTTCAACACTAACACAAGTGCAAAAAGTGTTTTTTCCACACTAATACAAGTGCAAAAGTGTTTCCTGCACCAACACAAGTGCGAAAAGTGGTTTTTCAACACTAACACAAGTGCAAAAAGTGGTTTTTCAACACTAACACAAGTGCAAAAAGTGGTTTTTCAACACTAACCCAAGTGCGAAAAGTGGTTTTTCAACCCTATCACAAGTGCAAAAAGTGTTTTTTCCACACTAATACAAGTGCAAAAGTGGTTTGCTGCACCAACACAGGTGCGAAAAGTGGTTTTTCAACACCATCACAAGTGCAAAAAGTGTTTTTTCCACACTAACACAAGTGCAAAAAGTGGTTTTTCAACACCATCACAAGTGCAAAAAGTGTTTTTTCCACACTAATACAAGTGCGAAAAGTGGTTTTTCAACACTAACACAAGTGCGAAAAGTGGTTTTTCAACACTAACACAAGTGCGAAAAGTGGTTTTTCCACACTAATACAAGTGCAAAAGTGGTTTCCTGCACCAACACAAGTGCGAAAAGTGGTTTTTCAACACTAACACAAGTGCGAAAAGTGGTTTTTCAACACTATCACAAGTGCAAAAAGTGTTTTTTCCACACTAATACAAGTGCGAAAAGTGCTTTTCAACACTAACACAAGTGCGAAAAGTGGTTTTTCACACTAATACAAGTGCAAAAGTGGTTTCCTGCACCAACACAAGTGCGAAAAGTAGTTTTTCAACACTATCACAAGTGCAAAAAGTGTTTTTTCCACACTAATACAAGTGCAAAAGTGGTTTCCTGCACCAACACAAGTGCGAAAACTGGTTTTTCAACACTATCACAAGCGCAAAAAGTGTTTTTTCCACACTAATACAAGTGCAAAAGTGGTTTCCTGCACCAACACAAGTGCGAAAAGTGGTTTTTCAACACTAACACAAGTGCGAAAAGTGGTTTTTCAACACTAACACAAGTGCGAAAAGTGGTTTTTCAACACTAACACAAGTGCGAAAAGTGGTTATTCTACACTAATGCAAGTGCAAAAGTGGTTTCCTGCACCAACACAAGTGCGAAAAGTGGTTTTTCAACACTAACACAAGTGCGAAAAGTGGTTTTTCAACACTAACACAAGTGCGAAAAGTGGTTTTTCAACACTAACACAAGTGCGAAAAGTGGTTTTTCAACACTAACACAAGTGTGAAAAGTGGTTATTCTACACTAATGCAAGTGCAAAAGTGGTTTCCTGCACCAACACAAGTGCGAAAAGTGGTTTTTCAACACTATCACAAGCGCAAAAAGTGTTTTTTCCACACTAATACAAGTGCAAAAGTGGTTTCCTGCACCAACACAAGTGCGAAAAGTGGTTTTTCAACACTAATACAAGTGCAAAAATGGTTTCCTGCACCAACACAAGTGCGAAAAGTGGTTTTTCAACACTAACACAAGTGCGAAAAGTGGTTTTTCAACACTAACACAAGTGCGAAAAGTGGTTTCCTGCACCAACAGAAGTGCGAAAAGTGGTTTTTCAACACTAACACAAGTGCGAAAAGTGGTTTTTCAACACTAAGCCAAGTGCAAAAGTGGTTTCCTGCACCAACACAAGTGCGAAAAGTGGTTTTTCAACACTAACACAAGTGCAAAAAGTGGTTTTTCAACACTAACACAAGTGCAAAAAGTGTTTTTTCCACACTAATACAAGTGCAAAAGTGGTTTCCTGCACCAACACAAGTGCGAAAAGTGGTTTTTCAACACTAACACAAGTGCGAAAAGTGGTTTTTCAACACTAACACAAGTGCAAAAAGTGGTTTTTCAACACTAACCCAAGTGCGAAAAGTGGTTTTTCAACACTATCACAAATGCAAAAAGTGTTTTTTCCACACTAATACAAGTGCAAAAGTGGTTTCCTGCACCAACACAGGTGCGAAAAGTGGTTTTTCAACACTAACACAAGTGCGAAAAGTGGTTTTTCAACACTATCACAAGTGCAAAAAGTGTTTTTTCCACACTAATACAAGTGCAAAAGTGGTTTCATGCACCAACACAAGTGCGAAAAGTAATTTTTCAACACTAACACAAGTGCGAAAAGTGGTTTTTCCACACTAATACAAGTGCAAAAGTGGTTTCAGGCACCAACACAAGTGTGAAAAGTGGTTTTTCAACACAAACACAAGTGCAAAAAGTGGTTTTTCAACACTAAAACAAGTGCGAAAAGTGGTTTTTCAACACTATCACAAGTGCAAAAAGTGTTTTTTCCACACTAATACAAGTGCGAAAAGTGGTTTTTCAACACTAACACAAGTGCGAAAAGTGGTTTTTCCACACTAATACAAGTGCAAAAGTGGTTTCCTGCACCAACACAAGTGCGAAAAGTGGTTTTTCAACACTAACACAAGTGCAAAAAGTGGTTTTTCATCAATATCACAAGTGCAAAAAGTGTTTTTTCCACACTAATACAAGTGCAAAAGTGGTTTCCTGCACCAACACAAGTGCGAAAAGTGCTTTTTCAACACTAACACATGTGCGAAAAGTGGTTTTTCAACACTAACACATGTGCGAAAAGTGGTTTTTCCACACTAATACAAGTGCAAAAGTGGTTTCCTGCACCAACACAAGTGCGAAAAATGGTTTTTCAACACGAACACAAGTGCGAAAAGTGGTTTTTCAACACTAACACAAGTGCGAAAAGTGGTTTTTCAACACTAACACAAGTGCAAAAAGTGTTTTTTCCACACTAATACAAGTGCAAAAGTGGTTTCCTGCACCAACACAAGTGCGAAAAGTGGTTTTTCAACACTAACACAAGTGCGAAAAGTGGTTTTTCCACACTAATACAAGTGCAAAAGTGGTTTCCTGCACCAACACAAGTGCGAAAAGTGGTTTTTCAACACTATCACAAGTGCAAAAAGTGTTTTTTCCACACTAATACAAGTGCAAAAGTGGTTTCCTGCACCAACACAAGTGCGAAAAGTGTTTTTTCAACACTAACACAAGTGCGAAAAGTTGTTTTTCAACACTAACACAAGTGGGAAAAGTGTTTTTTCCACACGAATACAAGTGCAAAAGTGGTTTCCTGCACCAACACAAATGCGAAAAGTGGTTTTTCAACACTAACACAAGTGCGAAAAGTGGTTTTCCGACACTAACACAAGTGCGAAAAGTGGTTTTTCCACACTAATACAAGTGCAAAAGTGGTTTCCTGCACCAACACAAGTGCGAAAAGTGGTTTTTCAACACTAACACAAGTGCGAAAAGTGGTTTTTCAACACTATCACAAGTGCAAAAAGTGTTTTTTCCACACTAATACAAGTGCGAAAAGTGGTTTTTCAACACTAACACAAGTGCGAAAAGTGGTTTTTCCACACTAATACAAGTGCAAAAGTGGTTTCCTGCACCAACACAAGTGCGAAAAGTGGTTTTTCAACACCAACACAAGTGCGAAAAGTGGTTTTTCAACACTAACACAAGTGCGAAAAGTGGTTTTTCAACACTATCACAAGTGCAAAAAGTGTTTTTTCCACACTAATACAAGTGCAAAAGTGGTTTCCTGCACCAACACAAGTGCGAAAAGTGGTTTTTCAACACTAACACAAGTGCGAAAAGTGGTTTTTCAACACTATCACAAGTGCAAAAAGTGTTTTTTCCACACTAATACAAGTGCGAAAAGTGCTTTTCAACACTAACACAAGTGCGAAAAGTGGTTTTTCACACTAATACAAGTGCAAAAGTGGTTTCCTGCACCAACACAAGTGCGAAAAGTAGTTTTTCAACACTATCACAAGTGCAAAAAGTGTTTTTTCCACACTAATACAAGTGCAAAAGTGGTTTCCTGCACCAACACAAGTGCGAAAACTGGTTTTTCAACACTATCACAAGCGCAAAAAGTGTTTTTTCCACACTAATACAAGTGCAAAAGTGGTTTCCTGCACCAACACAAGTGCGAAAAGTGGTTTTTCAACACTAACACAAGTGCGAAAAGTGGTTTTTCAACACTAACACAAGTGCGAAAAGTGGTTTTTCAACACTAACACAAGTGCGAAAAGTGGTTATTCTACACTAATGCAAGTGCAAAAGTGGTTTCCTGCACCAACACAAGTGCGAAAAGTGGTTTTTCAACACTAACACAAGTGCGAAAAGTGGTTTTTCAACACTAACACAAGTGCGAAAAGTGGTTTTTCAACACTAACACAAGTGCGAAAAGTGGTTTTTCAACACTAACACAAGTGCGAAAAGTGGTTATTCTACACTAATGCAAGTGCAAAAGTGGTTTCCTGCACCAACACAAGTGCGAAAAGTGGTTTTTCAACACTATCACAAGCGCAAAAAGTGTTTTTTCCACACTAATACAAGTGCAAAAGTGGTTTCCTGCACCAACACAAGTGCGAAAAGTGGTTTTTCAACACTAATACAAGTGCAAAAATGGTTTCCTGCACCAACACAAGTGCGAAAAGTGGTTTTTCAACACTAACACAAGTGCGAAAAGTGGTTTTTCAACACTAACACAAGTGCGAAAAGTGGTTTCCTGCACCAACAGAAGTGCGAAAAGTGGTTTTTCAACACTAACACAAGTGCGAAAAGTGGTTTTTCAACACTAAGCCAAGTGCAAAAGTGGTTTCCTGCACCAACACAAGTGCGAAAAGTGGTTTTTCAACACTAACACAAGTGCAAAAAGTGGTTTTTCAACACTAACACAAGTGCAAAAAGTGTTTTTTCCACACTAATACAAGTGCAAAAGTGGTTTCCTGCACCAACACAAGTGCGAAAAGTGGTTTTTCAACACTAACACAAGTGCGAAAAGTGGTTTTTCAACACTAACACAAGTGCAAAAAGTGGTTTTTCAACACTAACCCAAGTGCGAAAAGTGGTTTTTCAACACTATCACAAATGCAAAAAGTGTTTTTTCCACACTAATACAAGTGCAAAAGTGGTTTCCTGCACCAACACAGGTGCGAAAAGTGGTTTTTCAACACTAACACAAGTGCGAAAAGTGGTTTTTCAACACTATCACAAGTGCAAAAAGTGTTTTTTCCACACTAATACAAGTGCAAAAGTGGTTTCATGCACCAACACAAGTGCGAAAAGTAATTTTTCAACACTAACACAAGTGCGAAAAGTGGTTTTTCCACACTAATACAAGTGCAAAAGTGGTTTCAGGCACCAACACAAGTGTGAAAAGTGGTTTTTCAACACAAACACAAGTGCAAAAAGTGGTTTTTCAACACTAAAACAAGTGCGAAAAGTGGTTTTTCAACACTATCACAAGTGCAAAAAGTGTTTTTTCCACACTAATACAAGTGCGAAAAGTGGTTTTTCAACACTAACACAAGTGCGAAAAGTGGTTTTTCCACACTAATACAAGTGCAAAAGTGGTTTCCTGCACCAACACAAGTGCGAAAAGTGGTTTTTCAACACTATCACAAGTGCAAAAAGTGTTTTTTCCACACTAATACAAGTGCAAAAGTGGTTTCCTGCACCAACACAAGTGCGAAAAGTGTTTTTTCAACACTAACACAAGTGCGAAAAGTTGTTTTTCAACACTAACACAAGTGGGAAAAGTGTTTTTTCAACACTAACACAAGTGCGAAAAGTGGTTTTTCAACACTAACACAAGTGCGAAAAGTGGTTATTCTACACTAATGCAAGTGCAAAAGTGGTTTCCTGCACCAACACAAGTGCGAAAAGTGGTTTTTCAACACTAACACAAGTGCGAAAAGTGGTTTTTCAACACTAACACAAGTGCGAAAAGTGGTTTTTCAACACTAACACAAGTGCGAAAAGTGGTTTTTCAACACTAACACAAGTGCGAAAAGTGGTTATTCTACACTAATGCAAGTGCAAAAGTGGTTTCCTGCACCAACACAAGTGCGAAAAGTGGTTTTTCAACACTATCACAAGCGCAAAAAGTGTTTTTTCCACACTAATACAAGTGCAAAAGTGGTTTCCTGCACCAACACAAGTGCGAAAAGTGGTTTTTCAACACTAATACAAGTGCAAAAATGGTTTCCTGCACCAACACAAGTGCGAAAAGTGGTTTTTCAACACTAACACAAGTGCAAAAAGTGGTTTTTCATCAATATCACAAGTGCAAAAAGTGTTTTTTCCACACTAATACAAGTGCAAAAGTGGTTTCCTGCACCAACACAAGTGCGAAAAGTGGTTTTTCAACCTAACACATGTGCGAAAAGTGGTTTTTCAACACTAACACATGTGCGAAAAGTGGTTTTTCCACACTAATACAAGTGCAAAAGTGGTTTCCTGCACCAACACAAGTGCGAAAAATGGTTTTTCAACACGAACACAAGTGCGAAAAGTGGTTTTTCAACACTAACACAAGTGCGAAAAGTGGTTTTTCAACACTAACACAAGTGCAAAAAGTGTTTTTTCCACACTAATACAAGTGCAAAAGTGGTTTCCTGCACCAACACAAGTGCGAAAAGTGGTTTTTCAACACTAACACAAGTGCGAAAAGTGGTTTTTCCACACTAATACAAGTGCAAAAGTGGTTTCCTGCACCAACACAAGTGCGAAAAGTGGTTTTTCAACACTATCACAAGTGCAAAAAGTGTTTTTTTCCACACTAATACAAGTGCAAAAGTGGTTTCCTGCACCAACACAAGTGCGAAAAGTGTTTTTTCAACACTAACACAAGTGCGAAAAGTTGTTTTTCAACACTAACACAAGTGGGAAAAGTGTTTTTTCCACACGAATACAAGTGCAAAAGTGGTTTCCTGCACCAACACAAATGCGAAAAGTGGTTTTTCAACACTAACACAAGTGCGAAAAGTGGTTTTCCGACACTAACACAAGTGCGAAAAGTGGTTTTTTCCACACTAATACAAGTGCAAAAGTGGTTTCCTGCACCAACACAAGTGCGAAAAGTGGTTTTTCAACACTAACACAAGTGCGAAAAGTGGTTTTTCAACACTATCACAAGTGCAAAAAGTGTTTTTTCCACACTAATACAAGTGCGAAAAGTGGTTTTTCAACACTAACACAAGTGCGAAAAGTGGTTTTTCCACACTAATACAAGTGCAAAAGTGGTTTCCCTGCACCAACACAAGTGCGAAAAGTGGTTTTTCAACACCAACACAAGTGCGAAAAGTGGTTTTTCAACACTAACACAAGTGCGAAAAGTGGTTTTTCAACACTATCACAAGTGCAAAAAGTGTTTTTTCCACACTAATACAAGTGCAAAAGTGGTTTCCTGCACCAACACAAGTGCGAAAAGTGGTTTTTCAACACTAACACAAATGCGAAAAGTGGTTTTTCAACAATAACACAAGTGCGAAAAGTGGTTTTTCCACACTAATACAAGTGCAAAAGTGGTTTCCTGCACCAACACAAGTGCGAAAAGTGGTTTTTCAACACCAACACAAGTGCGAAAAGTGGTTTTTCAACACTAACACAAGTGCGAAAAGTGGTTTTTCAACACTAACACAAGTGCGAAAAGTGGTTTTTCAACACTAACACAAGTGCGAAAAGTGGTTTTTCAACACTAACACAAGTGCGAAAAGTGGTTTTTCAACACTAACACAAGTGCGAAAAGTGGTTTTTCAACACTAACACAAGTGCGAAAAGTGGTTTTTCAACACTAACACAAGTGCGAAAAGTGGTTTTTCAACACTAACACAAGTGCGAAAAGTGGTTTTTCAACACTAACACAAGTGCGAAAAGTGGTTTTTCAACACTATCGCAAGTGCAAAAAGTGTTTTTTCCACACTAATACAAGTGCAAAAGTGGTTTCCTGCACCAACACAAGTGCGAAATGTGGTTTTTCAACACTAACACAAGTGCGAAAAGTGGTTTTTCGACACTAACACAAGTGCGAAAAGTGGTTTTTCAACACTATCACAAGTGCAAAAAGTGTTTTTCCCACACTAATACAAGTGCAAAAGTGGTTTCCTGCACCAACACAAGTGCGAAAAGTGGTTTTTCAACACTAACACAAGTGCGAAAAGTGGTTTTTCCACACTAATACAAGTGCAAAAGTGGTTTCCTGCACCAACACAAGTGCGAAAAGTAGTTTTTCAACACTAACACAAGTGCGAAAAGTGGTTTTTCAACACTATCACAAGTGCAAAAAGTGTTTTTTCCACACTAATACAAGTGCAAAAGTGGTTTCATGCACCAACACAAGTGCGAAAAGTAATTTTTCAACACTAACACAAGTGCGAAAAGTGGTTTTTTCCACACTAATACAAGTGCAAAAGTGGTTTCAGGCACCAACACAAGTGTGAAAAGTGGTTTTTCAACACAAACACAAGTGCAAAAAGTGGTTTTTCAACACTAAAACAAGTGCGAAAAGTGGTTTTTCAACACTATCACAAGTGCAAAAAGTGTTTTTTCCACACTAATACAAGTGCGAAAAGTGGTTTTTCAACACTAACACAAGTGCGAAAAGTGGTTTTTCCACACTAATACAAGTGCAAAAGTGGTTTCCTGCACCAACACAAGTGCGAAAAGTGGTTTTTCAACACTAACACAAGTGCAAAAAGTGGTTTTTCATCAATATCACAAGTGCAAAAAGTGTTTTTTCCACACTAATACAAGTGCAAAAGTGGTTTCCTGCACCAACACAAGTGCGAAAAGTGGTTTTTCAACACTAACACATGTGCGAAAAGTGGTTTTTCAACACTAACACATGTGCGAAAAGTGGTTTTTCCACACTAATACAAGTGCAAAAGTGGTTTCCTGCACCAACACAAGTGCGAAAAATGGTTTTTCAACACGAACACAAGTGCGAAAAGTGGTTTTTCAACACTAACACAAGTGCGAAAAGTGGTTTTTCAACACTAACACAAGTGCAAAAAGTGTTTTTTCCACACTAATACAAGTGCAAAAGTGGTTTCCTGCACCAACACAAGTGCGAAAAGTGGTTTTTCAACACTAACACAAGTGCGAAAAGTGGTTTTTCCACACTAATACAAGTGCAAAAGTGGTTTCCTGCACCAACACAAGTGCGAAAAGTGGTTTTTCAACACTATCACAAGTGCAAAAAGTGTTTTTTCCACACTAATACAAGTGCAAAAGTGGTTTCCTGCACCAACACAAGTGCGAAAAGTGTTTTTTCAACACTAACACAAGTGCGAAAAGTTGTTTTTCAACACTAACACAAGTGGGAAAAGTGTTTTTTCCACACGAATACAAGTGCAAAAGTGGTTTCCTGCACCAACACAAATGCGAAAAGTGGTTTTTCAACACTAACACAAGTGCGAAAAGTGGTTTTCCGACACTAACACAAGTGCGAAAAGTGGTTTTTCCACACTAATACAAGTGCAAAAGTGGTTTCCTGCACCAACACAAGTGCGAAAAGTGGTTTTTCAACACTAACACAAGTGCGAAAAGTGGTTTTTCAACACTATCACAAGTGCAAAAAGTGTTTTTTCCACACTAATACAAGTGCGAAAAGTGGTTTTTCAACACTAACACAAGTGCGAAAAGTGGTTTTTCCACACTAATACAAGTGCAAAAGTGGTTTCCTGCACCAACACAAGTGCGAAAAGTGGTTTTTCAACACCAACACAAGTGCGAAAAGTGGTTTTTCAACACTAACACAAGTGCGAAAAGTGGTTTTTCAACACTATCACAAGTGCAAAAAGTGTTTTTTCCACACTAATACAAGTGCAAAAGTGGTTTCCTGCACCAACACAAGTGCGAAAAGTGGTTTTTCAACACTAACACAAATGCGAAAAGTGGTTTTTCAACAATAACACAAGTGCGAAAAGTGGTTTTTCCACACTAATACAAGTGCAAAAGTGGTTTCCTGCACCAACACAAGTGCGAAAAGTGGTTTTTCAACACCAACACAAGTGCGAAAAGTGGTTTTTCAACACTAACACAAGTGCGAAAAGTGGTTTTTCAACACTAACACAAGTGCGAAAAGTGGTTTTTCAACACTAACACAAGTGCGAAAAGTGGTTTTTCAACACTAACACAAGTGCGAAAAGTGGTTTTTCAACACTAACACAAGTGCGAAAAGTGGTTTTTCAACACTAACACAAGTGCGAAAAGTGGTTTTTCAACACTAACACAAGTGCGAAAAGTGGTTTTTCAACACTAACACAAGTGCGAAAAGTGGTTTTTCAACACTAACACAAGTGCGAAAAGTGGTTTTTCAACACTATCGCAAGTGCAAAAAGTGTTTTTCCACACTAATACAAGTGCAAAAGTGGTTTCCTGCACCAACACAAGTGCGAAATGTGGTTTTTCAACACTAACACAAGTGCGAAAAGTGGTTTTTCGACACTAACACAAGTGCGAAAAGTGGTTTTTCAACACTATCACAAGTGCAAAAAGTGTTTTTCCCACACTAATACAAGTGCAAAAGTGGTTTCCTGCACCAACACAAGTGCGAAAAGTGGTTTTTCAACACTAACACAAGTGCGAAAAGTGGTTTTTCCACACTAATACAAGTGCAAAAGTGGTTTCCTGCACCAACACAAGTGCGAAAAGTAGTTTTTCAACACTAACACAAGTGCGAAAAGTGGTTTTTCAACTCTATCACAAGTGCAAAAAGTGTTTTTTCCACACTAATACAAGTGCAAAAGTGGTTTCCTGCACCAACACAAGTGCGAAAAGTGGTTTTTCCACACTAATACAAGTGTGAAAAGTGGTTTTTCAACACTAACACAAGTGCGAAAAGTGGTTTTTCAACACTAACATAAGTGCGAAAAGTGGTTTTTCCACACTAATACAAGTGCAAAAGTGTTTCCTGCACCAACACAAGTGCGAAAAGTGGTTTTTCAACACTAACACAAGTGCGAAAAGTGGTTTTTCAACCCTATCACAAGTGCAAAAAGTGTTTTTTCCACACTAATACAAGTGCAAAAGTGGTTTGCTGCACCAACACAGGTGCGAAAAGTGGTTTTTCAACACTAACACAAGTGCGAAAAGTGGTTTTTCAACACCATCACAAGTGCAAAAAGTGTTTTTTCCACACTAATACAAGTGCGAAAAGTGGTTTTTCAACACTAACACAAGTGCGAAAAGTGGTTTTTCAACACTAACACAAGTGCGAAAAGTGGTTTTTCCACACTAATACAAGTGCAAAAGTGGTTTCCTGCACCAACACAAGTGCGAAAAGTGGTTTTTCAACACTAACACAAGTGCGAAAAGTGGTTTTTCAACACTATCACAAGTGCAAAAAGTGTTTTTTCCACACTAATACAAGTGCGAAAAGTGGTTTTTCAACACTAACATAAGTGCGAAAAGTGGTTTTTCACACTAATACAAGTGCAAAAGTGGTTTCCTGCACCAACACAAGTGCGAAAAGTGGTTTTTCAACACTATCACAAGTGCAAAAAGTGTTTTTTCCACACTAATACAAGTGCAAAAGTGGTTTCCTGCACCAACACAAGTGCGAAAACTGGTTTTTCAACACTATCACAAGCGCAAAAAGTGTTTTTTCCACACTAATACAAGTGCAAAAGTGGTTTCCTGCACCAACACAAGTGCGAAAAGTGGTTTTTCAACACTAACACAAGTGCGAAAAGTGGTTTTTCAACACTAACACAAGTGCGAAAAGTGGTTTTTCAACACTAACACAAGTGCGAAAAGTGGTTATTCTACACTAATGCAAGTGCAAAAGTGGTTTCCTGCACCAACACAAGTGCGAAAAGTGGTTTTTCAACACTAACACAAGTGCGAAAAGTGGTTTTTCAACACTAACACAAGTGCGAAATGTGGTTTTTCAACACTAACACAAGTGCGAAAAGTGTTTTTTCAACACTAATACAAGTGCAAAAGTGGTTTCCTGCACCAACACAAGTGTGAAAAGTGGTTTTTCAACACAAACACAAGTGCGAAAAGTGGTTTTTCAACACTAACACAAGTGCGAAAAGTGGTTTTTCAACACTATCACAAGTGCAAAAAGTGTTTTTTCCACACTAATACAAGTGCGAAAAGTGGTTTCCTGCACCAACACAAGTGCGAAAAGTGGTTTTTCAACACTAACACAAGTGCGAAAAGTGGTTTTTCAACAGTAACACAAGTGCGAAAAGTGGTTTTTCAACACTAACACAAGTGCGAAAAGTGGTTTTTCAACACTAACCCAAGTGCGAAAAGTGGTTTTTCAACCCTATCACAAGTGCAAAAAGTGTTTTTTCCACACTAATACAAGTGCAAAAGTGGTTTGCTGCACCAACACAGGTGCGAAAAGTGGTTTTTCAACACTAACACAAGTGCGAAAAGTGGTTTTTCAACACCATCACAAGTGCAAAAAGTGTTTTTTCCACACTAATACAAGTGCGAAAAGTGGTTTTTCAACACTAACACAAGTGCGAAAAGTGGTTTTTCAACACTAACACAAGTGCGAAAAGTGGTTTTTCCACACTAATACAAGTGCAAAAGTGGTTTCCTGCACCAACACAAGTGCGAAAAGTGGTTTTTCAACACTAACACAAGTGCGAAAAGTGGTTTTTCAACACTATCACAAGTGCAAAAAGTGTTTTTTCCACACTAATACAAGTGCGAAAAGTGGTTTTTCAACACTAACACAAGTGCGAAAAGTGGTTTTCACACTAATACAAGTGCAAAAGTGGTTTCCTGCACCAACACAAGTGCGAAAAGTGGTTTTTCAACACTATCACAAGTGCAAAAAGTGTTTTTTCCACACTAATACAAGTGCAAAAGTGGTTTCCTGCACCAACACAAGTGCGAAAACTGGTTTTTCAACACTAACACAAGTGCGAAAAGTGGTTTTTCAACACTAACACAAGTGCGAAAAGTGGTTTTTCAACACTAACACAAGTGCGAAAAGTGGTTATTCTACACTAATGCAAGTGCAAAAGTGGTTTCCTGCACCAACACAAGTGCGAAAAGTGGTTTTTCAACACTAACACAAGTGCGAAAAGTGGTTTTTCAACACTAACACAAGTGCGAAATGTGGTTTTTCAACACTAACACAAGTGCGAAAAGTGTTTTTTCAACACTAATACATGTGCAAAAGTGGTTTCCTGCACCAACACAAGTGCGAAAAGTGGTTTTTCAACACTAACACAAGTGCGAAAAGTGGTTTTTCAACACTAACACAAGTGCGAAAAGTGGTTTCCTGCACCAACACAAATGCAAAAAGTGTTTTTTCCACACTAATACAAGTGCAAAAGTGGTTTCCTGCACCAACACAGGTGCGAAAAGTGGTTTTTCAACACTAACACAAGTGCGAAAAGTGGTTTTTCAACACTATCACAAGTGCAAAAAGTGTTTTTTCCACACTAATACAAGTGCAAAAGTGGTTTCATGCACCAACACAAGTGCGAAAAGTGATTTTTCAACACTAACACAAGTGCGAAAAGTGGTTTTTCCACACTAATACAAGTGCAAAAGTGGTTTCATGCACCAACACAAGTGTGAAAAGTGGTTTTTCAACACAAACACAAGTGCGAAAAGTGGTTTTTCAACACTAACACAAGTGCGAAAAGTGGTTTTTCAACACTATCACAAGTGCAAAAAGTGTTTTTTCCACACTAATACAAGTGCGAAAAGTGGTTTCCTGCACCAACACAAGTGCGAAAAGTGGTTTTTCAACACTAACACAAGTGCGAAAAGTGGTTTTTCAACAGTAACACAAGTGCGAAAAGTGGTTTTTCAACACTAACACAAGTGCGAAAAGTGGTTTTTCAACACTATCACAAGTGCAAAAAGTGTTTTTTCCACACTAACACAAGTGCGAAAAGTGGTTTTTCCACACTAATACAAGTGCAAAAGTGGTTTCCTGCACCAACACAAGTGCGAAAAGTGGTTTTTCAACACTAACACAAGTGCAAAAAGTGGTTTTTCATCAATATCACAAGTGCAAAAAGTGTTTTTTCCACACTAATACAAGTGCAAAAGTGGTTTCCTGCACCAACACAAGTGCGAAAAGTGGTTTTTCAACACTAACACATGTGCGAAAAGTGGTTTTTCAACACTAACACATGTGCGAAAAGTGGTTTTTCCACACTAATACAAGTGCAAAAGTGGTTTCCTGCACCAACACAAGTGCGAAAAGTGGTTTTTCAACACGAACACAAGTGCGAAAAGTGGTTTTTCAACACTAACACAAGTGCGAAAAGTGGTTTTTCAACACTAACACAAGTGCAAAAAGTGTTTTTTCCACACTAATACAAGTGCAAAAGTGGTTTCCTGCACCAACACAAGTGCGAAAAGTGGTTTTTGAACACTAACACAAGTGCGAAAAGTGGTTTTTCAACATTAACACAAGTGCAAAAGTGGTTTTTTGCACCAACACAAGTGCGAAAAGTGGTTTTTCAACACTAACACAAGTGCGAAAAGCGGTTTTTCAACACTAACACAAGTGCGAAAAGTGGTTTTTCCACACTAATACAAGTGCAAAAGTGGTTTCCTGCACCAACACCAGTGCGAAAAGTAGTTTTTCAACACTAACACAAGTGCGAAAAGTGGTTTTTCAACACTATCACAAGTGCAAAAAGTGGTTTTTCAAAACTATCACAAGTGCAAAAAGTGTTTTTTCCACACTAATACAAGTGCAAAAGTGGTTTCCTGCACCAACACAAGTGCGAAAAGTGGTTTTTGAACACTAACACAAGTGCAAAAGTCGTTTTTTGCACCAACACAAGTGCGAAAAGTGGTTTTTCAACACTAACACAAGTGCGAAAAGTGGTTTTTCAACACTAACACAAGTGCGAAAAGTGGTTTTTCCACACTAATACAAGTGCAAAAGTGGTTTCCTGCACCAACACAAGTGCGAAAAGTAGTTTTTCAACACTAACACAAGTGCAAAAAGTGTTTTTTCCACACTAATACAAGTGCAAAAGTGGTTTCCTGCACCAACACAAGTGCGAAAAGTTGTTTTTCAACACTAACACAAGTGGGAAAAGTGTTTTTTCCACACGAATACAAGTGCAAAAGTGGTTTCCTGCACCAACACAAATGCGAAAAGTGGTTTTTCAACACTAACACAAGTGCGAAAAGTGGTTTTGCAACACTAACACAAGTGCGAAAAGTGGTTTTCCGACACTAACACAAGTGCGAAAAGTGGTTTTTCCACACTAATACAAGTGCAAAAGTGGTTTCCTGCACCAACACAAGTGCGAAAAGTGGTTTTTCAACACTAACACAAGTGCGAAAAGTGGTTTTTCAACACTATCACAAGTGCAAAAAGTGTTTTTTCCACACTAATACAAGTGCGAAAAGTGGTTTTTCAACACTAACACAAGTGTGAAAAGTGGTTTTTCCACACTAATACAAGTGCAAAAGTGGTTTCCTGCACCAACACAAGTGTGAAAAGTGGTTTTTCAACACTATCACAAGTGCAAAAAGTGTTTTTTCCACACTAATACAAGCGCAAAAGTGGTTTCCTGCACCAACACAAGTGCGAAAAGTGGTTTTTCAACACCAACACAAGTGCGAAAAGTGGTTTTTCAACACTATCACAAGTGCAAAAAGTGTTTTTTCCACACTAATACAAGTGCAAAAGTGGTTTCCTGCACCAACACAAGTGCGAAAAGTGGTTTTTCAACACTAACACAAATGCGAAAAGTGGTTTTTCAACAATAACACAAGTGCGAAAAGTGGTTTTTCCACACTAATACAAGTGCAAAAGTGGTTTCCTGCACCAACACAAGTGCGAAAAGTGGTTTTTCAACACTAACACAAGTGCGAAAAGTGGTTTTTCAACACTAACACAAGTGCGAAAAGTGGTTTTTCAACACTAACACAAGTGCGAAAAGTGGTTTTTCAACACTAACACAAGTGCGAAAAGTGGTTTTTCAACACTAACACAAGTGCGAAAAGTGGTTTTTCAACACTAACACAAGTGCGAAAAGTGGTTTTTCAACACTAACACAAGTGCGAAAAGTGGTTTTTCAACACTAATACAAGTGCAAAAGTGGTTTCCTGCACCAACACAAGTGCGAAAAGTGGTTTTTCAACACTAACACAAGTGCGAAAAGTGGTTTTTCAACACTAACACAAGTGCGAAAAGTGGTTTTTCAACACTAACACAAGTGCGAAAAGTGGTTTTTCAACACTATCGCAAGTGCAAAAAGTGTTTTTCCACACTAATACAAGTGCAAAAGTGGTTTCCTGCACCAACACAAGTGCGAAATGTGGTTTTTCAACACTAACACAAGTGCGAAAAGTGGTTTTTCGACACTAACACAAGTGCGAAAAATGGTTTTTCAACACTATCACAAGTGCAAAAAGTGTTTTTCCCACACTAATACAAGTGCAAAAGTGGTTTCCTGCACCAACACAAGTGCGAAAAGTGGTTTTTCAACACTAACACAAGTGCGAAAAGTGGTTTTTCCACACTAATACAAGTGCAAAAGTAGTTTCCTGCACCAACACAAGTGCGAAAAGTAGTTTTTCAACACTAACACAAGTGCGAAAAGTGGTTTTTCAACTCTATCACAAGTGCAAAAAGTGTTTTTTCCACACTAATACAAGTGCAAAAGTGGTTTCCTGCACCAACACAAGTGCGAAAAGTGGTTTTTCAACACTAACATAAGTGCGAAAAGTGGTTTTTCACACTAATACAAGTGCAAAAGTGGTTTCCTGCACCAACACAAGTGCGAAAAGTGGTTTTTCCACACTAATACAAGTGCAAAAGTGGTTTCCTGCACCAACACAAGTGCGAAAAGTAGTTTTTCAACACTAACACAAGTGCAAAAAGTGTTTTTTCCACACTAATACAAGTGCAAAAGTGGTTTCCTGCACCAACACAAGTGCGAAAAGTTGTTTTTCAACACTAACACAAGTGGGAAAAGTGTTTTTTCCACACGAATACAAGTGCAAAAGTGGTTTCCTGCACCAACACAAATGCGAAAAGTGGTTTTTCAACACTAACACAAGTGCGAAAAGTGGTTTTGCAACACTAACACAAGTGCGAAAAGTGGTTTTCCGACACTAACACAAGTGCGAAAAGTGGTTTTTCCACACTAATACAAGTGCAAAAGTGGTTTCCTGCACCAACACAAGTGCGAAAAGTGGTTTTTCAACACTAACACAAGTGCGAAAAGTGGTTTTTCAACACTATCACAAGTGCAAAAAGTGTTTTTTCCACACTAATACAAGTGCGAAAAGTGGTTTTTCAACACTAACACAAGTGTGAAAAGTGGTTTTTCCACACTAATACAAGTGCAAAAGTGGTTTCCTGCACCAACACAAGTGTGAAAAGTGGTTTTTCAACACTATCACAAGTGCAAAAAGTGTTTTTTCCACACTAATACAAGCGCAAAAGTGGTTTCCTGCACCAACACAAGTGCGAAAAGTGGTTTTTCAACACCAACACAAGTGCGAAAAGTGGTTTTTCAACACTATCACAAGTGCAAAAAGTGTTTTTTCCACACTAATACAAGTGCAAAAGTGGTTTCCTGCACCAACACAAGTGCGAAAAGTGGTTTTTCAACACTAACACAAATGCGAAAAGTGGTTTTTCAACAATAACACAAGTGCGAAAAGTGGTTTTTCCACACTAATACAAGTGCAAAAGTGGTTTCCTGCACCAACACAAGTGCGAAAAGTGGTTTTTCAACACTAACACAAGTGCGAAAAGTGGTTTTTCAACACTAACACAAGTGCGAAAAGTGGTTTTTCAACACTAACACAAGTGCGAAAAGTGGTTTTTCAACACTAACACAAGTGCGAAAAGTGGTTTTTCAACACTAACACAAGTGCGAAAAGTGGTTTTTCAACACTAACACAAGTGCGAAAAGTGGTTTTTCAACACTAATACAAGTGCAAAAGTGGTTTCCTGCACCAACACAAGTGCGAAAAGTGGTTTTTCAACACTAACACAAGTGCGAAAAGTGGTTTTTCAACACTAACACAAGTGCGAAAAGTGGTTTTTCAACACTAACACAAGTGCGAAAAGTGGTTTTTCAACACTATCGCAAGTGCAAAAAGTGTTTTTCCACACTAATACAAGTGCAAAAGTGGTTTCCTGCACCAACACAAGTGCGAAATGTGGTTTTTCAACACTAACACAAGTGCGAAAAGTGGTTTTTCGACACTAACACAAGTGCGAAAAGTGGTTTTTCAACACTATCACAAGTGCAAAAAGTGTTTTTCCCACACTAATACAAGTGCAAAAGTGGTTTCCTGCACCAACACAAGTGCGAAAAGTGGTTTTTCAACACTAACACAAGTGCGAAAAGTGGTTTTTCCACACTAATACAAGTGCAAAAGTGGTTTCCTGCACCAACACAAGTGCGAAAAGTGTTTTTTCAACACTAATACAAGTGCAAAAGTGGTTTCCTGCACCAACACAAGTGTGAAAAGTGGTTTTTCAACACAAACACAAGTGCGAAAAGTGGTTTTTCAACACTAACACAAGTGCGAAAAGTGGTTTTTCAACACTATCACAAGTGCAAAAAGTGTTTTTTCCACACTAATACAAGTGCGAAAAGTGGTTTCCTGCACCAACACAAGTGCGAAAAGTGGTTTTTCAACAGTAACACAAGTGCGAAAAGTGGTTTTTCAACACTATCACAAGTGCAAAAAGTGGTTTTTCAACACTAACACAGGTGCAAAAAGTGGTTTTTCAACACTAACCCAAGTGCGAAAAGTGGTTTTTCAACCCTATCACAAGTGCAAAAAGTGTTTTTTCCACACTAATACAAGTGCAAAAGTGGTTTGCTGCACCAACACAGGTGCGAAAAGTGGTTTTTCAACACTAACACAAGTGCGAAAAGTGGTTTTTCAACACCATCACAAGTGCAAAAAGTGTTTTTTCCACACTAATACAAGTGCGAAAAGTGGTTTTTCAACACTAACACAAGTGCGAAAAGTGGTTTTTCAACACTAACACAAGTGCGAAAAGTGGTTTTTCCACACTAATACAAGTGCAAAAGTGGTTTCCTGCACCAACACAAGTGCGAAAAGTGGTTTTTCAACACTAACACAAGTGCGAAAAGTGGTTTTTCAACACTATCACAAGTGCAAAAAGTGTTTTTTCCACACTAATACAAGCGCAAAAGTGGTTTCCTGCACCAACACAAGTGCGAAAAGTGGTTTTTCAACACCAACACAAGTGCGAAAAGTGGTTTTTCAACACTATCACAAGTGCAAAAAGTGTTTTTTCCACACTAATACAAGTGCAAAAGTGGTTTCCTGCACCAACACAAGTGCGAAAAGTGGTTTTTCAACACTAACACAAGTGCGAAAAGTGGTTTTTCAACACTAACACAAGTGCGAAAAGTGGTTTTTCAACACTAACACAAGTGCGAAAAGTGGTTTTTCAACACTAACACAAGTGCGAAAAGTGGTTTTTCAACACTAACACAAGTGCGAAAAGTGGTTTTTCAACACTAACACAAGTGCGAAAAGTGGTTTTTCAACACTAATACATGTGCAAAAGTGGTTTCCTGCACCAACACAAGTGCGAAAAGTGGTTTTTCAACACTAACACAAGTGCGAAAAGTGGTTTTTCAACACTAACACAAGTGCGAAAAGTGGTTTTTCAACACTAACACAAGTGCGAAAAGTGGTTTTTCAACACTATCGCAAGTGCAAAAAGTGTTTTTCCACACTAATACAAGTGCAAAAGTGGTTTCCTGCACCAACACAAGTGCGAAATGTGGTTTTTCAACACTAACACAAGTGCGAAAAGTGGTTTTTCGACACTAACACAAGTGCGAAAAGTGGTTTTTCAACACTATCACAAGTGCAAAAAGTGTTTTTCCCACACTAATACAAGTGCAAAAGTGGTTTCCTGCACCAACACAAGTGCGAAAAGTGGTTTTTCAACACTAACACAAGTGCGAAAAGTGGTTTTTCCACACTAATACAAGTGCAAAAGTGGTTTCCTGCACCAACACAAGTGCGAAAAGTAGTTTTTCAACACTAACACAAGTGCGAAAAGTGGTTTTTCAACTCTATCACAAGTGCAAAAAGTGTTTTTTCCACACTAATACAAGTGCAAAAGTGGTTTCCTGCACCAACACAAGTGCGAAAAGTGGTTTTTCAACACTAACATAAGTGCGAAAAGTGGTTTTTCACACTAATACAAGTGCAAAAGTGGTTTCCTGCACCAACACAAGTGCGAAAAGTGGTTTTTCAACACTATCACAAGTGCAAAAAGTGTTTTTTCCACACCAATACAAGTGCAAAAGTGGTTTCCTGCACCAACACAAGTGCGAAAACTGGTTTTTCAACACTATCACAAGCGCAAAAAGTGTTTTTTCCACACTAATACAAGTGCAAAAGTGGTTTCCTGCACCAACACAAGTGCGAAAAGTGGTTTTTCAACACTAACACAAGTGCGAAAAGTGGTTTTTCAACACTAACACAAGTGCGAAAAGTGGTTTTTCAACACTAACACAAGTGCGAAAAGTGGTTTTTCAACACTAACACAAGTGCGAAAAGTGGTTATTCTACACTAATGCAAGTGCAAAAGTGGTTTCCTGCACCAACACAAGTGCGAAAAGTGGTTTTTCAACACTAACACAAGTGCGAAAAGTGGTTTTTCAACACTAACACAAGTGCGAAATGTGGTTTTTCAACACTAACACAAGTGCGAAAAGTGTTTTTTCAACACTAATACAAGTGCAAAAGTGGTTTCCTGCACCAACACAAGTGTGAAAAGTGGTTTTTCAACACAAACACAAGTGCGAAAAGTGGTTTTTCAACACTAACACAAGTGCGAAAAGTGGTTTTTCAACACTATCACAAGTGCAAAAAGTGTTTTTTCCACACTAATACAAGTGCGAAAAGTGGTTTCCTGCACCAACACAAGTGCGAAAAGTGGTTTTTCAACACTAACACAAGTGCGAAAAGTGGTTTTTCAACAGTAACACAAGTGCGAAAAGTGGTTTTTCAACACTAACACAAGTGCGAAAAGTGGTTTTTCAACACTATCACAAGTGCAAAAAGTGGTTTTTCAACACTAACACAGGTGCAAAAAGTGGTTTTTCAACACTAACCCAAGTGCGAAAAGTGGTTTTTCAACCCTATCACAAGTGCAAAAAGTGTTTTTTCCACACTAATACAAGTGCAAAAGTGGTTTGCTGCACCAACACAGGTGCGAAAAGTGGTTTTTCAACACTAACACAAGTGCGAAAAGTGGTTTTTCAACACCATCACAAGTGCAAAAAGTGTTTTTTCCACACTAATACAAGTGCGAAAAGTGGTTTTTCAACACTAACACAAGTGCGAAAAGTGGTTTTTCAACACTAACACAAGTGCGAAAAGTGGTTTTTCCACACTAATACAAGTGCAAAAGTGGTTTCCTGCACCAACACAAGTGCGAAAAGTGGTTTTTCAACACTAACACAAGTGCGAAAAGTGGTTTTTCAACACTATCACAAGTGCAAAAAGTGTTTTTTCCACACTAATACAAGTGCGAAAAGTGGTTTTTCAACACTAACACAAGTGCGAAAAGTGGTTTTCACACTAATACAAGTGCAAAAGTGGTTTCCTGCACCAACACAAGTGCGAAAAGTGGTTTTTCAACACTATCACAAGTGCAAAAAGTGTTTTTTCCACACTAATACAAGTGCAAAAGTGGTTTCCTGCACCAACACAAGTGCGAAAACTGGTTTTTCAACACTATCACAAGCGCAAAAAGTGTTTTTTCCACACTAATACAAGTGCAAAAGTGGTTTCCTGCACCAACACAAGTGCGAAAAGTGGTTTTTCAACACTAACACAAGTGCGAAAAGTGGTTTTTCAACACTAACACAAGTGCGAAAAGTGGTTTTTCAACACTAACACAAGTGCGAAAAGTGGTTATTCTACACTAATGCAAGTGCAAAAGTGGTTTCCTGCACCAACACAAGTGCCAAAAGTGGTTTTTCAACACTAACACAAGTGCGAAAAGTGGTTTTTCAACACTAACACAAGTGCGAAATGTGGTTTTTCAACACTAACACAAGTGCGAAAAGTGTTTTTTCAACACTAATACATGTGCAAAAGTGGTTTCCTGCACCAACACAAGTGTGAAAAGTGGTTTTTCAACACTAACACAAGTGCGAAAAGTGGTTTTTCAACACTAACACAAGTGCGAAAAGTGGTTTCCTGCACCAACACAAGTGCGAAAAGTGGTTTTTCAACACTAACACAAGTGCGAAAAGTGGTTTTTCAACACTAACACAAGTGCAAAAGTGGTTTCCTGCACCAACACAAGTGCGAAAAGTGGTTTTTCAACACTAACACAAGTGCAAAAAGTGGTTTTTCAACACTAACACAAGTGCAAAAAGTGTTTTTTCCACACTAATACAAGTGCAAAAGTGGTTTCCTGCACCAACACAAGTGCGAAAAGTGGTTTTTCAACACTAACACAAGTGCGAAAAGTGGTTTTTCAACACTAACACAAGTGCAAAAAGTGGTTTTTCAACACTAACCCAAGTGCGAAAAGTGGTTTTTCAACACTATCACAAATGCAAAAAGTGTTTTTTCCACACTAATACAAGTGCAAAAGTGGTTTCCTGCACCAACACAGGTGCGAAAAGTGGTTTTTCAACACTAACACAAGTGCGAAAAGTGGTTTTTCAACACTATCACAAGTGCAAAAAGTGTTTTTTCCACACTAATACAAGTGCAAAAGTGGTTTCATGCACCAACACAAGTGCGAAAAGTGATTTTTCAACACTAACACAAGTGTGAAAAGTGGTTTTTCCACACTAATACAAGTGCAAAAGTGGTTTCATGCACCAACACAAGTGTGAAAAGTGGTTTTTCAACACAAACACAAGTGCGAAAAGTGGTTTTTCAACACTAACACAAGTGCGAAAAGTGGTTTTTCAACAGTAACACAAGTGCGAAAAGTGTTTTTTCCACACTAATACAAGTGCGAAAAGTGGTTTCCTGCACCAACACAAGTGCGAAAAGTGGTTTTTCAACACTAACACAAGTGCGAAAAGTGGTTTTTCAACAGTAACACAAGTGCGAAAAGTGGTTTTCAACACTAACACAAGTGCGAAAAGTGGTTTTTCAACACTATCACAAGTGCAAAAAGTGTTTTTTCCACACTAACACAAGTGCGAAAAGTGGTTTTTCCACACTAATACAAGTGCAAAAGTGGTTTCCTGCACCAACACAAGTGCGAAAAGTGGTTTTTCAACACTAACACAAGTGCAAAAAGTGGTTTTTCATCAATATCACAAGTGCAAAAAGTGTTTTTTCCACACTAATACAAGTGCAAAAGTGGTTTCCTGCACCAACACAAGTGCGAAAAGTGGTTTTTCAACACTAACACATGTGCGAAAAGTGGTTTTTCAACACTAACACATGTGCGAAAAGTGGTTTTTCCACACTAATACAAGTGCAAAAGTGGTTTCCTGCACCAACACAAGTGCGAAAAGTGGTTTTTCAACACGAACACAAGTGCGAAAAGTGGTTTTTCAACACTAACACAAGTGCGAAAAGTGTTTTTTCCACACTAATACAAGTGCAAAAGTGGTTTCCTGCACCAACACAAGTGCGAAAAGTGGTTTTTGAACACTAACACAAGTGCGAAAAGTGGTTTTTCAACATTAACACAAGTGCAAAAGTGGTTTTTTGCACCAACACAAGTGCGAAAAGTGGTTTTTCAACACTAACACAAGTGCGAAAAGCGGTTTTTCAACACTAACACAAGTGCGAAAAGTGGTTTTTCCACACTAATACAAGTGCAAAAGTGGTTTCCTGCACCAACACCAGTGCGAAAAGTAGTTTTTCAACACTAACACAAGTGCGAAAAGTGGTTTTTCAACACTATCACAAGTGCAAAAAGTGGTTTTTCAAAACTATCACAAGTGCAAAAAGTGTTTTTTCCACACTAATACAAGTGCAAAAGTGGTTTCCTGCACCAACACAAGTGCGAAAAGTGGTTTTTGAACACTAACACAAGTGCAAAAGTCGTTTTTTGCACCAACACAAGTGCGAAAAGTGGTTTTTCAACACTAACACAAGTGCGAAAAGTGGTTTTTCAACACTAACACAAGTGCGAAAAGTGGTTTTTCCACACTAATACAAGTGCAAAAGTGGTTTCCTGCACCAACACAAGTGCGAAAAGTAGTTTTTCAACACTAACACAAGTGCGAAAAGTGGTTTTTCAACACTAACACAAGTGCGAAAAGTGGTTTTTCCACACTAATACAAGTGCAAAAGTGGTTTCCTGCACCAACACAAGTGCGAAAAGTTGTTTTTCAACACTAACACAAGTGGGAAAAGTGTTTTTTCCACACGAATACAAGTGCAAAAGTGGTTTCCTGCACCAACACAAATGCGAAAAGTGGTTTTTCAACACTAACACAAGTGCGAAAAGTGGTTTTGCAACACTAACACAAGTGCGAAAAGTGGTTTTCCGACACTAACACAAGTGCGAAAAGTGGTTTTTCCACACTAATACAAGTGCAAAAGTGGTTTCCTGCACCAACACAAGTGCGAAAAGTGGTTTTTCAACACTAACACAAGTGCGAAAAGTGGTTTTTCAACACTATCACAAGTGCAAAAAGTGTTTTTTCCACACTAATACAAGTGCGAAAAGTGGTTTTTCAACACTAACACAAGTGTGAAAAGTGGTTTTTCCACACTAATACAAGTGCAAAAGTGGTTTCCTGCACCAACACAAGTGCGAAAAGTGGTTTTTCAACACTATCACAAGTGCAAAAAGTGTTTTTTCCACACTAATACAAGCGCAAAAGTGGTTTCCTGCACCAACACAAGTGCGAAAAGTGGTTTTTCAACACCAACACAAGTGCGAAAAGTGGTTTTTCAACACTATCACAAGTGCAAAAAGTGTTTTTTCCACACTAATACAAGTGCAAAAGTGGTTTCCTGCACCAACACAAGTGCGAAAAGTGGTTTTTCAACACTAACACAAATGCGAAAAGTGGTTTTTCAACAATAACACAAGTGCGAAAAGTGGTTTTTCCACACTAATACAAGTGCAAAAGTGGTTTCCTGCACCAACACAAGTGCGAAAAGTGGTTTTTCAACACTAACACAAGTGCGAAAAGTGGTTTTTCAACACTAACACAAGTGCGAAAAGTGGTTTTTCAACACTAACACAAGTGCGAAAAGTGGTTTGAACACTAACACAAGTGCGAAAAGTGGTTTTTCAACACTAACACAAGTGCGAAAAGTGGTTTTTCAACACTAACACAAGTGCGAAAAGTGGTTTTTCAACACTAACACAAGTGCGAAAAGTGGTTTTTCAACACTAACACAAGTGCGAAAAGTGGTTTTTCAACACTATCGCAAGTGCAAAAAGTGTTTTTCCACACTAATACAAGTGCAAAAGTGGTTTCCTGCACCAACACAAGTGCGAAATGTGGTTTTTCAACACTAACACAAGTGCGAAAAGTGGTTTTTCGACACTAACACAAGTGCGAAAAGTGGTTTTTCAACACTATCACAAGTGCAAAAAGTGTTTTTCCCACACTAATACAAGTGCAAAAGTGGTTTCCTGCACCAACACAAGTGCGAAAAGTGGTTTTTCAACACTAACACAAGTGCGAAAAGTGGTTTTTCCACACTAATACAAGTGCAAAAGTGGTTTCCTGCACCAACACAAGTGCGAAAAGTAGTTTTTCAACACTAACACAAGTGCGAAAAGTGGTTTTTCAACTCTATCACAAGTGCAAAAAGTGTTTTTTCCACACTAATACAAGTGCAAAAGTGGTTTCCTGCACCAACACAAGTGCGAAAAGTGGTTTTTCCACACTAATACAAGTGTGAAAAGTGGTTTTTCAACACTAACACAAGTGCGAAAAGTGGTTTTTCAACACTAACACAAGTGCGAAAAGTGGTTTTTCCACACTAATACAAGTGCAAAAAGTGGTTTTTCAACACTAACCCAAGTGCGAAAAGTGGTTTTTCAACCCTATCACAAGTGCAAAAAGTGTTTTTTCCACACTAATACAAGTGCAAAAGTGGTTTGCTGCACCAACACAGGTGCGAAAAGTGGTTTTTCAACACTAACACAAGTGCGAAAAGTGGTTTTTCAACACCATCACAAGTGCAAAAAGTGTTTTTTCCACACTAATACAAGTGCGAAAAGTGGTTTTTCAACACTAACACAAGTGCGAAAAGTGGTTTTTCAACCCTATCACAAGTGCAAAAAGTGTTTTTTCCACACTAATACAAGTGCAAAAGTGGTTTGCTGCACCAACACAGGTGCGAAAAGTGGTTTTTCAACACTAACACAAGTGCGAAAAGTGGTTTTTCAACACCATCACAAGTGCAAAAAGTGTTTTTTCCACACTAATACAAGTGCGAAAAGTGGTTTTTCAACACTAACACAAGTGCGAAAAGTGGTTTTTCAACACTAACACAAGTGCGAAAAGTGGTTTTTCCACACTAATACAAGTGCAAAAGTGGTTTCCTGCACCAACACAAGTGCGAAAAGTGGTTTTTCAACACTAACACAAGTGCGAAAAGTGGTTTTTCAACACTATCACAAGTGCAAAAAGTGTTTTTTCCACACTAATACAAGTGCGAAAAGTGGTTTTTCAACACTAACACAAGTGCGAAAAGTGGTTTTTCACACTAATACAAGTGCAAAAGTGGTTTCCTGCACCAACACAAGTGCGAAAAGTGGTTTTTCAACACTATCACAAGTGCAAAAAGTGTTTTTTCCACACTAATACAAGTGCAAATGTGGTTTCCTGCACCAACACAAGTGCGAAAACTGGTTTTTCAACACTATCACAAGCGCAAAAAGTGTTTTTTCCACACTAATACAAGTGCAAAAGTGGTTTCCTGCACCAACACAAGTGCGAAAAGTGGTTTTTCAACACTAACACAAGTGCGAAAAGTGGTTTTTCAACACTAACACAAGTGCGAAAAGTGGTTATTCTACACTAATGCAAGTGCAAAAGTGGTTTCCTGCACCAACACAAGTGCGAAAAGTGGTTTTTCAACACTAACACAAGTGCGAAAAGTGGTTTTTCAACACTAACACAAGTGCGAAATGTGGTTTTTCAACACTAACACAAGTGCGAAAAGTGTTTTTTCAACACTAATACAAGTGCAAAAGTGGTTTCCTGCACCAACACAAGTGCGAAAAGTGGTTTTTCAACACTAACACAAATGCGAAAAGTGGTTTTTCAACAATAACACAAGTGCGAAAAGTGGTTTTTCCACACTAATACAAGTGCAAAAGTGGTTTCCTGCACCAACACAAGTGCGAAAAGTGGTTTTTCAACACTAACACAAGTGCGAAAAGTGGTTTTTCAACACTAACACAAGTGCGAAAAGTGGTTTTTCAACACTAACACAAGTGCGAAAAGTGGTTTTTCAACACTAACACAAGTGCGAAAAGTGGTTTTTCAACACTAACACAAGTGCGAAAAGTGGTTTTTCAACACTAACACAAGTGCGAAAAGTGGTTTTTCAACACTAACACAAGTGCGATAAGTGGTTTTTCAACACTAACACAAGTGCGAAAAGTGGTTTTTCAACACTATCGCAAGTGCAAAAAGTGTTTTTCCACACTAATACAAGTGCAAAAGTGGTTTCCTGCACCAACACAAGTGCGAAATGTGGTTTTTCAACACTAACACAAGTGCGAAAAGTGGTTTTTCGACACTAACACAAGTGCGAAAAGTGGTTTTTCAACACTATCACAAGTGCAAAAAGTGTTTTTCCCACACTAATACAAGTGCAAAAGTGGTTTCCTGCACCAACACAAGTGCGAAAAGTGGTTTTTCAACACTAACACAAGTGCGAAAAGTGGTTTTTCCACACTAATACAAGTGCAAAAGTGGTTTCCTGCACCAACACAAGTGCGAAAAGTAGTTTTTCAACACTAACACAAGTGCGAAAAGTGGTTTTTCAACTCTATCACAAGTGCAAAAAGTGTTTTTTCCACACTAATACAAGTGCAAAAGTGGTTTCCTGCACCAACACAAGTGCGAAAAGTGGTTTTTCCACACTAATACAAGTGTGAAAAGTGGTTTTTCAACACTAACACAAGTGCGAAAAGTGGTTTTTCAACACTAACACAAGTGCGAAAAGTGGTTTTTCCACACTAATACAAGTGCAAAAAGTGGTTTTTCAACACTAACCCAAGTGCGAAAAGTGGTTTTTCAACACTAACACAAATGCGAAAAGTGGTTTTTCAACAATAACACAAGTGCGAAAAGTGGTTTTTCCACACTAATACAAGTGCAAAAGTGGTTTCCTGCACCAACACAAGTGCGAAAAGTGGTTTTTCAACACTAACACAAGTGCGAAAAGTGGTTTTTCAACACTAACACAAGTGCGAAAAGTGGTTTTTCAACACTAACACAAGTGCGAAAAGTGGTTTTTCAACACTAACACAAGTGCGAAAAGTGGTTTTTCAACACTAACACAAGTGCGAAAAGTGGTTTTTCAACACTAACACAAGTGCGAAAAGTGGTTTTTCAACACTAACACAAGTGCGAAAAGTGGTTTTTCAACACTAACACAAGTGCGAAAAGTGGTTTTTCAACACTATCGCAAGTGCAAAAAGTGTTTTTCCACACTAATACAAGTGCAAAAGTGGTTTCCTGCACCAACACAAGTGCGAAATGTGGTTTTTCAACACTAACACAAGTGCGAAAAGTGGTTTTTCGACACTAACACAAGTGCGAAAAGTGGTTTTTCAACACTATCACAAGTGCAAAAAGTGTTTTTCCCACACTAATACAAGTGCAAAAGTGGTTTCCTGCACCAACACAAGTGCGAAAAGTGGTTTTTCAACACTAACACAAGTGCGAAAAGTGGTTTTTCCACACTAATACAAGTGCAAAAGTGGTTTCCTGCACCAACACAAGTGCGAAAAGTAGTTTTTCAACACTAACACAAGTGCGAAAAGTGGTTTTTCAACTCTATCACAAGTGCAAAAAGTGTTTTTTCCACACTAATACAAGTGCAAAAGTGGTTTCCTGCACCAACACAAGTGCGAAAAGTGGTTTTTCCACACTAATACAAGTGTGAAAAGTGGTTTTTCAACACTAACACAAGTGCGAAAAGTGGTTTTTCAACACTAACACAAGTGCGAAAAGTGGTTTTTCCACACTAATACAAGTGCAAAAAGTGGTTTTTCAACACTAACCCAAGTGCGAAAAGTGGTTTTTCAACCCTATCACAAGTGCAAAAAGTGTTTTTTCCACACTAATACAAGTGCAAAAGTGGTTTGCTGCACCAACACAGGTGCGAAAAGTGGTTTTTCAACACTAACACAAGTGCGAAAAGTGGTTTTTCAACACCATCACAAGTGCAAAAAGTGTTTTTTCCACACTAATACAAGTGCGAAAAGTGGTTTTTCAACACTAACACAAGTGCGAAAAGTGGTTTTTCAACCCTATCACAAGTGCAAAAAGTGTTTTTTCCACACTAATACAAGTGCAAAAGTGGTTTGCTGCACCAACACAGGTGCGAAAAGTGGTTTTTCAACACTAACACAAGTGCGAAAAGTGGTTTTTCAACACCATCACAAGTGCAAAAAGTGTTTTTCCACACTAATACAAGTGCGAAAAGTGGTTTTTCAACACTAACACAAGTGCGAAAAGTGGTTTTTCAACACTAACACAAGTGCGAAAAGTGGTTTTTCCACACTAATACAAGTGCAAAAGTGGTTTCCTGCACCAACACAAGTGCGAAAAGTGGTTTTTCAACACTAACACAAGTGCGAAAAGTGGTTTTTCAACACTATCACAAGTGCAAAAAGTGTTTTTTCCACACTAATACAAGTGCGAAAAGTGGTTTTTCAACACTAACACAAGTGCGAAAAGTGGTTTTTCACACTAATACAAGTGCAAAAGTGGTTTCCTGCACCAACACAAGTGCGAAAAGTGGTTTTTCAACACTATCACAAGTGCAAAAAGTGTTTTTTCCACACTAATACAAGTGCAAATGTGGTTTCCTGCACCAACACAAGTGCGAAAACTGCTTTTTCAACACTATCACAAGCGCAAAAAGTGTTTTTTCCACACTAATACAAGTGCAAAAGTGGTTTCCTGCACCAACACAAGTGCGAAAAGTGGTTTTTCAACACTAACACAAGTGCGAAAAGTGGTTTTTCAACACTAACACAAGTGCGAAAAGTGGTTATTCTACACTAATGCAAGTGCAAAAGTGGTTTCCTGCACCAACACAAGTGCGAAAAGTGGTTTTTCAACACTAACACAAGTGCGAAAAGTGGTTTTTCAACACTAACACAAGTGCGAAATGTGGTTTTTCAACACTAACACAAGTGCGAAAAGTGTTTTTTCAACACTAATACAAGTGCAAAAGTGGTTTCCTGCACCAACACAAGTGCGAAAAGTGGTTTTTCAACACTAACACAAGTGCGAAAAGTGGTTTTTCAACACTAACACAAGTGCGAAAAGTGGTTTCCTGCACCAACACAAGTGCGAAAAGTGGTTTTTCAACACTAACACAAGTGCAAAAAGTGGTTTTTCAACACTAACACAAGTGCAAAAAGTGTTTTTTCCACACTAATACAAGTGCAAAAGTGGTTTCCTGCACCAACACAAGTGCGAAAAGTGGTTTTTCAACACTAACACAAGTGCGAAAAGTGGTTTTTCAACACTAACACAAGTGCAAAAAGTGGTTTTTCAACACTAACCCAAGTACGAAAAGTGGTTTTTCAACACTATCACAAATGCAAAAAGTGTTTTTTCCACACTAATACAAGTGCAAAAGTGGTTTCCTGCACCAACACAGGTGCGAAAAGTGTTTTTTCAACACTAACACAAGTGCGAAAAGTGGTTTTTCAACACTATCACAAGTGCAAAAAGTGTTTTTTCACACTAATACAAGTGCAAAAGTGGTTTCATGCACCAACACAAGTGCGAAAAGTGATTTTTCAACACTAACACAAGTGCGAAAAGTGGTTTTTCCACACTAATACAAGTGCAAAAGTGGTTTCATGCACCAACACAAGTGTGAAAAGTGGTTTTTCAACACAAACACAAGTGCGAAAAGTGGTTTTTCAACACTAACACAAGTGCGAAAAGTGGTTTTTCAACACTATCACAAGTGCAAAAAGTGTTTTTTCCACACTAATACAAGTGCGAAAAGTGGTTTCCTGCACCAACACAAGTGCGAAAAGTGGTTTTTCAACACTAACACAAGTGCGAAAAGTGGTTTTTCAACAGTAACACAAGTGCGAAAAGTGGTTTTTCAACACTAACACAAGTGCGAAAAGTGGATTTTCAACACTATCACAAGTGCAAAAAGTGTTTTTTCCACACTAATACAAGTGCGAAAAGTGGTTTTTCAACACTAACACAAGTGCGAAAAGTGGTTTTTCCACACTAATACAAGTGCAAAAGTGGTTTCCTGCACCAACACAAGTGCGAAAAGTGGTTTTTCAACACTAACACAAGTGCAAAAAGTGGTTTTTCATCAATATCACAAGTGCAAAAAGTGTTTTTTCCACACTAATACAAGTGCAAAAGTGGTTTCCTGCACCAACACAAGTGCGAAAAGTGGTTTTTCAACACGAACACAAGTGCGAAAAGTGGTTTTTCAACACTAACACAAGTGCGAAAAGTGGTTTTTCAACACTAACACAAGTGCAAAAAGTGTTTTTTCCACACTAATACAAGTGCAAAAGTGGTTTCCTGCACCAACACAAGTGCGAAAAGTGGTTTTTGAACACTAACACAAGTGCGAAAAGTGGTTTTTCTACATTAACACAAGTGCAAAAGTGGTTTTTTGCACCAACACAAGTGCGAAAAGTGGTTTTTCAACACTAACACAAGTGCGAAAAGCGGTTTTTCAACACTAACACAAGTGCGAAAAGTGGTTTTTCCACACTAATACAAGTGCAAAAGTGGTTTCCTGCACCAACACAAGTGCGAAAAGTAGTTTTTCAACACTAACACAAGTGCGAAAAGTGGTTTTTCAACACTATCACAAGTGCAAAAAGTGGTTTTTCAAAACTATCACAAGTGCAAAAAGTGTTTTTTCCACACTAATACAAGTGCAAAAGTGGTTTCCTGCACCAACACAAGTGCGAAAAGTGGTTTTTGAACACTAACAAGTGCAAAAGTCGTTTTTTGCACCAACACAAGTGCGAAAAGTGGTTTTTCAACACTAACACAAGTGCGAAAAGTGGTTTTTCAACACTAACACAAGTGCGAAAAGTGGTTTTTCCACACTAATACAAGTGCAAAAGTGGTTTCCTGCACCAACACAAGTGCGAAAAGTAGTTTTTCAACACTAACACAAGTGCGAAAAGTGGTTTTTCAACACTAACACAAGTGCGAAAAGTGGTTTTTCCACACTAATACAAGTGCAAAAGTGGTTTCCTGCACCAACACAAGTGCGAAAAGTGGTTTTTCAACACTAACACAAGTGCGAAAAGTGGTTTTTCAACACTAACACAAGTTCGAAAAGTGGTTTTTCCACACTAATACAAGTGCAAAAGTGGTTTCCTGCACCAACACAAGTGCGAAAAGTGGTTTTTCAACACTAACACAAGTGCGAAAAGTGGGTTTTCCACACTAATACAAGTGCAAAAGTGGTTTCCTGCACCAAGACAAGTGCGAAAAGTGGTTTTTCAACACTAACACAAGTGCGAAAAGTGGTTTTTCCACACTAATACAAGTGCAAAAGTGGTTTCCTGCACCAACACAAGTGCGAAAAGTGGTTTTTCAACACTAACACAAGTGCGAAAAGTGGTTTTTCAACACTAACACAAGTGCGACAAGTGGTTTTTCAACACTAACACAAGTGCGAAAAGTGGTTTTTCCACACTAATACAAGTGCAAAAGTGGTTTCCTGCACCAACACAAGTGCGAAAAGTGGTTTTTCAACACTATCACAAGTGCAAAAAGTGTTTTTTCCACACTAATACAAGTGCAAAAGTGGTTTCCTGCACCAACACAAGTGCGAAAAGTGGTTTTTCAACACTAACACAAGTGCGAAAAGTTGTTTTTCAACACTAACACAAGTGGGAAAAGTGTTTTTTCCACACGAATACAAGTGCAAAAGTGGTTTCCTGCACCAACACAAATGCGAAAAGTGGTTTTTCAACACTAACACAAGTGCGAAAAGTGGTTTTGCAACACTAACACAAGTGCGAAAAGTGGTTTTCCGACACTAACACAAGTGCGAAAAGTGGTTTTCCACACTAATACAAGTGCGAAAAGTGGTTTCCTGCACCAACACAAGTGCGAAAAGTGGTTTTTCAACACTAACACAAGTGCGAAAAGTGGTTTTTCAACACTATCACAAGTGCAAAAAGTGTTTTTTCCACACTAATACAAGTGCGAAAAGTGGTTTTTCAACACTAACACAAGTGCGAAAAGTGGTTTTTCCACACTAATACAAGTGCAAAAGTGGTTTCCTGCAGCAACACAAGTGCGAAAAGTGGTTTTTCAACACTAACACAAGTGCGAAAAGTGGTTTTTCAACACTATCACAAGTGCAAAAAGTGTTTTTTCCACATTAATACAAGTGCAAAAGTGGTTTCCTGCACCAACACAAGTGCGAAAAGTGGTTTTTCAACACTAACACAAGTGCGAAAAGTGGTTTTTCAACACTAACACATGTGCGAAAAGTGGTTTTTCCACACTAATACAAGTGCAAAAGTGGTTTCCTGCACCAACACAAGTGCGAAAAGTGGTTTTTCAACACTAACACAAGTGCGAAAAGTGGTTTTTCAACACTAACACAAGTGCGAAAAGTGGTTTTTCAACACTAACACAAGTGAAAAAAGTGTTTTTTCCACACTAATACAAGTGCAAAAGTGGTTTTCTGTACCAACACAAGTGCGAAAAGTGGTTTTTCAACACTAACACAAGTGCGAAAAGTGGTTTTTCAACACTAACACAAGTGCGAAAAGTGGTTTTTCCACACTAATACAAGTGCAAAAGTGGTTTCCTGCACCAACACAAGTGCGAAAAGTGGTTTATCAACACTAACACAAGTGCGAAAAGTGGTTTTTCAACACTAACACAAGTGTGAAAAGTGGTTTTTCTACACTATCACAAGTGCAAAAAGTGTTTTTTCCACACTAATACAAGTGCAAAAGTGGTTTCCTGCACCAACACAAGTGCGAAAAGTGGTTTTTCAACACTAACACAAGTGCGAAAAGTGGTTTTTCAACACTAATGCAAGTGCAAAAGTGGTTTCCTGCACCAACACAAGTGCGAAAAGTAGTTTTTCAACACTAACACAAGTGCGAAAAGTGGTTTTTCAACACTATCACAAGTGCAAAAAGTGTTTTTTCCACACTAATGCAAGTGCAAAAGTGGTTTCCTGCACCAACACAAGTGCGAAAAGTGGATTTTCAACACTAACACAAGTGCGAAAAGTGGTTTTTCAAGAATATCACAAGTGCAAAAAGTGTTTTTTCCACACTAATACAAGTGCAAAAGTGGTTTCCTGCACCAACACAAGTGCGAAAAGTGGTTTTTCAACACTAACACAAGTGCGAAAGGTGGTTTTTCAACACTAACACAAGTGCGAAAAGTGGTTTTTCCACACTAATACAAGTGCAAAAGTGGTTTCCTGCACCAACACAAGTGCGAAAGTGGTTTCCTGCACCAACACAAGTGCGAAAAGTGGTTTTTCAACACGAACACAAGTGCGAAAAGTGTTTTTTCAACACTAACACAAGTGCGAAAAGTGGTATTTCAACACTAACACAAGTGCGAAAAGTGGTTTTTCCACACTAATACAAGTGCAAAAGCGGTTTCCTGCACCAACACACGTGCGAAAAGTGGTTTTTCAACACTAACACAAGTGCGAAAAGTGGTTTATCAACACTATCGCAAGTGCAAAAAGTGTTTTTTCCACACCAATACAACAAGTGCAAAAGTGGTTTCCTGCACCAACACAAGTGCGAAAAGTGGTTTTTCAACACTAACACAAGTGCGAAAAGTGGTTTTTCAACACTAACACAAGTGCGAAAAGTGGTTTTTCAACACTAACACAAGTGCGAAAAGTGGTTTTTCAACACTAACACAAGTGCGAAAAGTGGTTTTTCAACACTATCACAAGTGCAAAAAGCCTTTTTTCCACACGAATACAAGTGCAAAAGTGGTTTCCTGCACCAACACAAGTGCGAAAAGTGGTTTTTCAACACTAACACAAGTGCGAAAAGTGGTTTTTCAACACTAACACAAGTGCGAAAAGGGGTTTTCCACACTAATACAAGTGCAAAAGTGGTTTCCTGCACCAACACAAGTGCGAAAAGTAGTTTTTCCACACTAATACAAGTGCGAAAAGTGGTTTTTCAACACTATCACAAGAGCAAAAAGTGTTTTTGCCACACTAATGCAAGTGCAAAAGTGGTTTCCTGCAGTGCATGGATGCAGTAGCGTTGTTCAAGTTTTTCCGTCATTTTGTCAAAAACGAAAATCCGACGGCGCTCACTTACATGTCCTCACTCATCGGCGGTCTGCTGTCGAATGACAGCTTCTGCAGGTGGGAAAAAATTCACGCGTGTGCATTAGGATCGCCTCCATACGTGCACCAATCAACGCCTCCCTAGCTTCTTTTTTTTTACGCACAAAAAATAAAGGTCGGATACTTTTTGAACACACTACGTATACATATACACGAACAGAAAAGCCTCGGCATATTATTTTAAAGAAGAAGAGATCAGACACCTTCCCCCGGGAGAAGCAACGCTATGACATTATGTGCTGTTTGCTCAGCACAGTAACGGGGCGTGAAGATTGGATGATGTGATCAGCCGGCCCAGCGTGTGTAGTGTGAGCACTGTCGCACACCCTCTCCCCAGAGAAGCAACGCTTGCTATGACATTGTATGCTGTTTGCTCAGCATAGTAACGGGGCCTGAAGATTGGATGATGTGATCAGCCGGCCCAGCGTGTGTAGTGTGAGCACGGTCGCACACCCTCTGCCCGGAGAAGCAACGCTTGCTATGACATTGTATGCCGTTTGCTCAGCATAGTAACGGGGCGTGAAGATTGGATGATGTGATCAGCCGGCCCAGCGTGTGTAGTGTGAGCAGGGTCGCACACCCTCTCCCCGGAGAAGCAAAGTTGACATTCTTAGCGATGTCGACACTGAGGACGACAGCAATGGGACAATCGAAGAGCGTTTGCTCCATGGGATGAACATTTGGCCCCATAAGGATCAACTCCCCCTCGACGCCTTAACCTATTATTATATCGATAAAAACTAGAAAGAGGAAAAAATAGAAAATTGAAAGCATCTGAAAATGCAAAGGCCATCTGTGTCTGTTTTGTATTTAGACTTCTTATTCTTCTTCCATATGCAAAACATAACAAAAACAGCTAAAAACAAGAAAAAGAGCAATCGGAGATTGCAAACCCTCCCCAGGATGTATTTTCAGTGGTTTTCAAGGCTTTTGTGTTAAAACAAATATGGCGGCCGAACTACGTGACCAATGGCGTCATCATTATTATTTTTTCTCCACCAGTTTTTGCCAACATGGTGCTCAAGAAATTGCATCTTGATCGGATGAAGTTTTGTACTTGTCAAATTATCGAATTATGACATGATAATGGAGGCCGTGGGCCGAGAGAGTTAAAAATTGGACACAGTCTATTCCAGGGCAAGACAAATATGTGTGTAAAGTATGGCGATTCTATGTGCAACAGTGTAGACGTAGTACTGCGCACACACAGACACACAGACAGACACACAGACAGACACACAGACACACACACAGACAGACAGACAGACAAACCAACCAACATACTTGCCACGAAAAGCCACGACCACAGCTCCTTCACTGAACGGTTTGTTTTGTATCCCAATGATAGGGCAGATCTGGATTCGGACCTGAACCTAAAATCTAATCGGCTTGTTCTTGTCACCTAACGAGCTTTCCCACCTGTGAACTCAGGCCGCCGTACGATGGACCCTTCCTTCGTCATCGATGTCGGCGGCAGGTCGGACCAGATTTCAGTGGACCGCCTCAAGCCGGCGCACGTGGACATCGACCAACCACCTCGGTTTAGCCCTTCCTCCGTGGCGAGGCCGCCCCCCGTCCACGGTGCCTCCCGCTCGACCACCCACCCCCACACCGGACCCCCCCCCCCCCACGACCCTCCAGGGGTCGCTTTGGCCGGGTCATCAGGACCCCCCTTAAATTGACCCTGCCAGTGCAAGTCGATCCTGGGGGGGCGCGAGTAGCGGTTGCCGCTGAACATACACAATCGCCTTACACCGGCCGAAGACGCAACCAGGAAGCGATCGCCGGGCCGAGCTCGCCCAGGCTGCCCGGACATGCCCAGACGCGCCTTCCCCGGGCATGCCCGGACTCGCCTTTTCCGGGCTCGCCCAGCCCGTCCAGCGACACCCAGTCTCGCCATTCCCGGGCATGTCCAGGCACGCCCGGCCCGTCCGGCGACACCCAGTCTCGCCGTTCCCGGGCATGTCCAGACTCGCCCAGGTCTCCCGGACACGCCCAGTCGCGCCTTTTAAGGGCAAACGCTCCGGCATGAGATATTTGAGTGCTTGTATATAATGCTGCCCGATAAACGGGCTTTTCAGTTTTACCCGAGTTGATTTGATGCAATAAAGAAACTCGGACGAATTCCAGCTTTTTGTCGCGTCCATTCTTTCGATTCGAGTTGGAGCACAGCTCCTTCACTGAACGGTTTGTTTTGTATCCCAATGATAGGGCAGATCTGGATTCGGACCTGAACCTAAAATCTAATCGGCTTGTTCTTGTCACCTAACCAGCTCGTCCACCATGTTTCGTCAAATCTCGTCCATAAATTTTTGAGATATCCTGCGATGTATCGTTTTTGGCCCTATCTCCCAATGGCGAAGAAACACTTTAAAAATTATACTAGCCGGATCCGAATCCGGATCTTCACCAAAATCTAATCATTTAGTTATTGTCACATACACGACAAGTATACAAGTATATTGGTCTGTTGTGTTTGTTATTCTGTCTGTCTGTCTTTTGTTTGCCACTGGCCTACATGTCACAATTCTAAACTGATAGTCATGAAACTTTTCTAAGTTGTAGAGGTCGTCACAATTGAGAAGCCTATTGATTTTTAGGTTAAAGGTCATCTGGAGGTCAGATTTCTAAAATCACAATTTTTTATCTGGTTGACTTGTAATTTGAACAGCATTTGTATATTGAGTCATGAAATTTGGGAAACTAACTATTTTGAGGTCAAAGGCCAACTCAAGGTGAAACTTCCAAAATCAATTTTCATCTGAAAAACAGTCAATTTTCATCCGATGAAATTGAAAATTGAACAGCATTTGCACATTGAGTCACTAAATTGGGAAACCAACTATTTTTGAGGTCAAATGGTCAAAGGTCAACTCTAGGTCAAACTCCTAAAATCCTCACTTTTCATCTGAAAAAACGTCACTTTTCATCTTATTGACCCGAGCTTTGATCAAGATCGTCAATTTTAATCTTGATGAAATGGACAATTTACTGGATAAATGGCAACGTTTTTCGTGGGTGGGGGGGAAGGTGATGGGGTGTGGATTTTCCAAGTATCGTCCTCTGCATGACGTCCCCTTGTTTTGTCTGTTTGTATGTGAATCGCCTACAGGTCACAATTTCAAACTGATCTTCACCAAATGGATGAGTTGGTCATAAGGAAGAAGCCTATTTATTTTGAGGTCAAAAGGTCAATAGTCCAAAGGTCAACAGCTTTATCAAATTTCTAAAATCCTCAATTTTTATCCGATTGACTTGAAATTTGAAAAGGATTTGCATATCAGGTCAATGAATTCAACCACCAATTATTTTTGAGGTTATTTTAGGCCAAAAGGTCAACATAGGCCAAATGTCAACAACTTGTCTTATTCTGTCCACCACCATCTCTTATCTTCTCCCATCCATAGCCTTAATCTTTTCTACCCCTGTTAAAACGCCTCAAATTCACCTCTTTCAATCTCCAACTTCTTTCCTGAAATTCCTAGTAGTGTCCATTTATTTTATACTGTGTACCCCTTTCCCTCCTCCCAGCCCAACCCCCTTCCACAGATCTACCAACGTCCCTGTTCTCTACTGTTGTTGTGCTTGTATGCCTTCCTCTCCCTCCCCGTCTTGTCTCCTGCTCCTTTTATTGTATGCTTTATGTGTCCGTGCATGTTTTCATGTTTAATGTGTTAGCTCTTTCATGGGGCTCGACTGTTTATACAAAAAAAAAAAAAAAAATTAAAGAGCTCAGGTTTATACAAAAACTGTTTATACATAAAAATAAAAAAATGAAAGAGCTCAGGTGAAATTTCTAAAATCCTCAACTGTCATCCGATTGCCTTGGAATTTGAAAATTATTTGCATATCAGGTCACTGAATTTAACCACCAATTATTGTTGAGGTCAACTTCGGCCAAACAATCAACATAGGCCAAAGTCGACAACCTATTTTCGGGACAACTTCACAAGTACCGTGCTATGCATGACATATTTCTTGTTTGCTCGTCTATTAACAAGATATATGAAAGTTGTTGATGGATTCGGATAAAATTTGGTGCAGATGTTGCATAATATGTGAGGACGAAATGATTCGATTTTTGGTGAAGATCCGAAACCTGACCTGGATCCTAGAATTTTTTCTGATTCTTCAACATTGAGTGAGAGGGCCAAAAACGACATATAGCATGATATTTCAAAAAGTTGTGGACGAGTTTGTTAGGCGACAAGAACAAGCGATTAGATTTTGGGTGAGTTCCAAATCCAGACTCAACCTATCATTGGATACAAAACGTAAACTGTTCGGCATGGCGGCTGTATGTGCTCTTCCGAGTGCCCTCCTAGTTCTGTCTGTTCTGATGGCTGCATAAGACTGCTGAGGTGTTTGGCCAGCTCTAGTTTATCAAAATTAGCTATTAGAAGTGGTTACACAATATTAGTTCCACTCGATCAACTGACTCGGTTCTGTTGTGTGACTGCAGGCACGATAGCCGCTCGCATTCGGGCTTTGCGTATGGTAACACGACTCTGGGTGTGTGATCCCGTGGGAAGTTCTGGGGCGACTGGCGATCATGGTCTATTAAAGACATGACTCCTCTCGGAGTTGCATTACATGACCAAAAGTATGCGGACAACCCTTGCAATTAGTGGATTCGGCTGTTTCAGTCATACCCATTACTGACAGGAATATATAATCAAGCACACAGCCATGCAATCTCGATAGACAAGCATTGGCAGTAGAATGGGCCATACTGAAGAGCTCAGTGACTTTCAACGTGGCACCATAATAGGATGCCATCTTTCCAACAAGTCAGTTCGTCAAATTTCTGTCCTTCTCGAGCTGCCCCGGTCAACTGAAAGTGCTGTTATTGTGAAGTGGAAATGTCTAGGAGAAACAACAGCTCAGCCGCGAAGTGGTAGGCCACACAAGCTCACAGAACGGGACCGCCGAGTGCTGAAGCGCGTAGCGCATGAAAATCGTCTGTCCTCGGTTGCAACAATCACTACCGAGTTCCAAAGTGCCTCTGGAAGCAACGTCAGCACAACAACTGTTTGTTGGGAGCTTAATGAAATGGGCTTCCATGGCTGAGCAGCCGTACACAAGCCCAAGATCACCATGAGCAATGTGAAGCATCGGCTGGAGTGGTGTGAAGCTCGCCGCCATTGGACTCTGGAGCAGTGGAAACGCTTTCTCTGGAGTGATGAATCATGCTTCACCATCTTGCAGTCCGACGGACGAATCTGGATTGGGCGAATGGCAGTAGAACGCTACCTGCTCGAATGCATAGTGTGAACTGTAAAGTTTAGTGAAGGAGGAATAATGGTCTGGGGCTATTTTTCATGGTTCGGGCTCGGCCCCTTAGTTCCAGTGAAGGGAAATCTTAATGCTACAGCATACAATGGCATTCTAGATGATTGTGTGCTTCCAACTTTATGGCAACAGTTTGGGGAAGGCCCTTTTCTGTTTCAGCATGACAGTGTCCCCGTGCACAAAGCGAGGTCCATACAGAAATGGTTTGTTGAGATCGGTGTGGAAAAATTTGACTGACCTGTACAGAGCCCTGACCTCAACCCCATCGAACACCTTTGGGATGAATTGGAATGCCGACCAAGCCAGGCCAGTGGTAGATAAAGGAGAGTTCCAGAACACCTCCACCTCAGACCATCCTCCCCACCCTCCCCACATTCCTCCCATCCCCCTTGTCCCTAAACCGAAACTGCCTCAACCCAAAAACAGGAAGTGACTCACCACAAACCGGAAGTGACCAATTAATTATTTAATTTTCAGATTTCACGATTTTCTCGAATTTCCCAAAATTTCCGATTTTCACAAAAAAAATTATAAATAAAAAAAAATTGATTTTTAGTTTAAAAAAATACTTTCCCTATATAAAATACATATGGCGCTAACTTATCTGAATTTTGATATTAAAAATATTATCTTTGAAGAACCAAAATATTACAACAATGGAACTAACTATCACCGCATTATGATTAAATATAATTATGATCACACTCGCCCACAAGGTGATATTAGAAAACTGTTTATCAAAACACCAACGTTGTTTTCATGGGGTATTAACGAAAATAAAAATAAAAATAGTGCTAAAGGGGGCATAGTTGAATCATATTCGTTGTCCCTTGTTATGTATAATTTTCAAGGACCCATGACGACGGTGGAAACAAAAACAATAGAAATGTTTGAAGAAATTCTTAATGCCATTAAAGCACATCTGATGAAAGCCGATGTTATTGAAAAGATGAAAAAGGAACAGAACAAGTTTAGAGCCCTTGTTAACGGGGTTGATATATTCTGGCGAAAACACGATGGGGGAGTTTGCATTGTAGGATACCCACCAACAATGTACCCAAAACTTTTGACCAAATATGAATGGCATAGGGAAGTGGATAAACCTCTCGAAATTCTAACTTCGTTTTACAACAACACAGACAGTGAAGAATCATGCCCCGTAGGTCATTGTATTAACCCAGAGGAATTGGTGTACAAGAGATGTAAAGTTGGTTGCTCTTTTGAAATATCAAACGTTTTTATCGGTGATGCGAAACCATCCATTCAAATGAAAGTAAATGATGTTATTGATCAAGAACTATTTTTGAAAACAGATATGTTGATGATTAATATGGGTAATCTTACGACCGCAAATAAAATTATGGGGATAGCGGCGACATGTATGTTTAGTGATGTTAATACTGGGGTAACACACAGGTAAATTTACATGATGAGTTGTGGGTAAGTTGTAATTAAAATTATAGAAATATAACATTTATGTTATACTTCTTTTAAAATATTTGAGAAAAAACTTTTTTGTCAGGGTATATAAAATGGAGAACCCATTTTCAAAATATTTCAAGATATATTTAACACAATTAGATGGTTGGTTGAGTCGATTCTAATATGTATACATAATTATAATGCAAATATGGATAACAACACACAGGATGAATGATTAACCATTATATATATTTTCAAACATATATAAAATGGATGATTTTTTACCCGTGTGGGAAAGTAAGATAAAATTTAATAATCATAAGAACCTCCCAAATTCATTAAGATGCCTAATAGTTGGTTCAAGTGGATGTGGGAAAAACTGTTTGCTTTTAAAGATGCTCCTTACTCCAAAAATTTTAGATTAGGAAAATTTAATAATTTTCACAATGTCTAGTTTTCAGCCAGAGTATCAACTACTATCACAAGGTTTTATTGCAGGCCTTCAAAAAGAAAATATAATCCATAAATTTCAACATGAACTAAATAAGCTTGACATTGAAGATGTAATACAACTACGTTGTAAGTTACAAAAAGTTAAAAAGAAATCAAAACCCCCATCACGTATAACTTGTACACTCAGTGATAATACGGATGATATACCTTTACCCCAAGATTTAGATGAAACAAAAAAGAACCTCGTTATCTTTGATTGTGTTAATGAGAGAAAAACGGTTATGGACAGCTACTATACAAGGGGACGACATTCTTCTTGTAATTGTATTTATCTCAGTCAATCATACTTTCAACTTCCTCGTCGCTCAATGAGAAACAACGCTAATACTTTTATTTTATTCAAGTTAAATTCAATAGTCTATGTAATTAATTTTTGGAGGGATAATTGTTCTACATTATGTAGTAAAAAGGAATTTGAGGGTCATATGAAACATATGACTGAAAAATATAAATATATTGTTGTTAAAGAAGATGATGTAATAGCTAATAATTTATTTGCATAAATAAAATGAATGCTGAAGAACGAGCAAGAAAATTTAAGGAACATCAACAATTACTTTCAAAAGTTGTTAAACAAGAGGAAGAGATAAAGAAGAAGCGGAGGCAGAAACTAACAGGTGAAGAAATGTTTGAAAGAAAACAAGAGAAGTTTTTTAAACCTCTTATCTTTTAAAATCTGCCGAACAAAAGTCAGTTTAGTTTCAACTTCCTGCGATAGAATCTACTCTTAAAAAACTTCAAATGATAAAAGATTTTAGTCAAATGACAGAGCAAGAGCTTAGAGATATAGGAGCATTAAAATCTGATAATGAAGACTCATTCCAACAACTTGAGGAGAGAAATCACCCTCCTGATTATGTTGTGCAAGTTCTTTAAAAAAATGAATATTCGGCGGATTCAAAAACCAAAGCAGGTCTCACTCCAACAGAAGAACCAGCAACGTTTTATCTTGTTAGAGAAAAGGTATATATATATTTAATGATAATTTGTTATTCTTAAAATCTGACCTATCACCTATTACATTAACCCCCAGATTAATCTTTCTTCTCACAAAAGATGGATATACCAATTCAAAATATTTTGATGAACCGCTTGATATGGAAAATGTGGAAGATAAGGTATTTATTGATGTACTACACTCGCTTGATTATCGTGTTTCTGTTGCTGGTAAAAGTAAGAAGAATGAGAAGGAAAAAGATATTCTTAATGCTTTAAGTAATCTTGGAATGAGTTCAGGCTCCGGCGTTAGTTTTCTTCCGAGTGACTCATCACAATTAGTTAATAGACTTACTGTTGCTAGGTAGTAAGGAGGCGGGAAACAACAATTGTTTTAATGAAATATCAGCCATTCTAGATCAGTTGATGAATATGAAAATAATTAATAAATGTCAATACAAAGATCTTTTATCTCACATACAATAAAATGAGAGGCTATCCTCTTAGATTTGATTTTACAACGAGTGATCACACGGTGCCATTCCAATACCTGATACAACTTGATCCCACAAAAGAATATGAAGCGGTGTTATTGTCTATGGAAACCTATAATACCTTGTTTAATATCACAGAAAAGAATAACAAGTTTAGTTATAATCCGGGAAGTGGTTATAAAACTATAGAAGTACCCCTTGGAGCTTATGAGATTCCTGTACTATGTTCAGAAATTTCGCGTGTTATGAAAGAAAAAGGTGATGAACCAAAAAATAGCGAAATAGATACTCAAAAGTACACATCAAAATCAACTATTAGCCTTAAAAAATAATTATAAAATAGATTTCACGATTGATAATTCATTCCGAGAGATGTTAGGTTTCTCCGTGAAAAAGCTTGAGGATAATAATACGTTTTACAGTGATAACGTCGTTGACATATCCTCAGGTATAAATTCAGTGTTGATTAACTGTGATTTGGTTGATGGTGCTTATGACGATGGAGTAAAAACAAATACAATATTTTCATTCAGCGCTTATTCAACCGCAATATATTATAAATTCAATATGGAACCAAAGAATCTCTCCTATTTACCCGACTCAGGAAAAACCATTTCCAAAGTAAATTTTAAGACAACCGATCAGGATCACCGTATGGTTTCTTTCAATGGTGAAATTCTATCCATCAGAATTCACCTATGTGAAGTTGTTCAACAATCAACTGTAGATCAGCTACGTGAAGTTCTTCAACAAATAATTGGAAAAATTATATAATAAATACAAACTAATTAATAAATGAACATCCAACTGTTTTTTCTAGAATGTAGTTTTAACACGAGTGATCAAAATAAAAAGAAAACTTACCAAGAGTTAGCATTTGGAGAAATAGGTCTTGTATTTACTCGGGAAAGATGTGAGGTTATGTTAACGTCGAGCGGAGAATTTTTAATTCCATCAAAATTTTCAATGAAAGATAAATTACATTTTAAAAAATTGTTTTCGTCACCACACACTAATTGTTCATGACTAGAACGAAAAATCAAAGCGGATAAATTGAAAAAATTAAAACTAAAATGATAAAAGTTTTTATTCTATTTAGAATAAAAACACGATGGTTGTTGCACGAAAACATGAGTAAAGAAAATATAAAGTCATTATGAAAGGTGTTAGTAAAACAGCTGGGAATGGGATTGGGGAAGGTATGGATCGTTCACCGTACTACAAGGGTGAAGGTATGTTTCTTGGGAGAGGATACTATAAGCCTACGAGAGAACATGGTGTAGGAGATCAATTTAGAAATAAAGGAGATGGGATAATTGATACTCTAATGGGTATCGGTTCAACTATTCTTAAACATAAAGACCTAATTGGTTCAACCGCTTCTGCCGTGGGAAATGTAGCGGGTGCTGTAAAGAGTATAAAAGATGCTCAAAAGGAGTCTCATAAATTACAAGCGATCAAATAAATTAAAAAAGGTAAATCTGAACTCACTCCACAAGAACGACGAAGAATAATTGAAATACTTGGGTCGGGTTTTCAAAAGTTTTAAATATTTTATTAGTATTACATGTAAATATAATAAATTTATTTATTATATATTTTTTATTGTTAATATATAAAGAATGGAGGCGATTGACAATATGTATGATTTGGATGATACTATTATCATCTCAAACTCAACTAAAAAGGAAGATTATATGGTAAATGCTGTGATAGGAACAGATTGGAATACGACTGGAACAAAAAGTTTTGAGATAAATAATCAACAAACTTACTTGAATCTAGCCGATAGTTTCTTGTTATGTAAATTTAAATTCACTAAGAATGCAGCTGCCACAAACGTTACACTCGTAAATGATTTCTTCTGGAAAATGTTTGATAATATTCGTTTGAATATTGGAACGCAAGAAGTGGAAGCCGTTGATTATGTCTCTGCTACATCTGAAATGATGAAATTCACATTATATTCGCATAGTGATAGATGGGGTAGGGGAGCCGCCGAAAGTTTTATCCCCAATATAACAAAGGGAACAACCGACGACCTCGGTTTTCAGCAAAGGAAGTTAATGTATAACGAGAACGGAAAACAAGAGAATAGTTTCACCGTAGCGGTATTTTATTTTATTTTTTTTTTATTTTTTTTTGTATACAAGATCGAGGCTCGTGAAAGAGCGAACATTAATCACACAGAAAGACAAACCGACACATAAAACATATAACATCGGGAGCGGTAGACAAGATGGGGAGAGAGGGGGAAGGACACAAACACAACATTTGAGAGCAGGGACCGAGAGACATGGAGACATCGAGAGATCTGAGAGAGGGCGAGGGCTTTGGGGGGGGGGGGGCATGGGAAGGGGGCGGTGGGAGAGGTATAAAACATATGGACACTGCCAGGACTTCCAGGAAAGAAGTTGGAATTTCAAACAAGGTGGATCTGGGGTGAATTAGCGGGGGTAGAAAAGATCAAGGCTTTGGATGGGGGAAGATAAGAGATGGTGGTGAACAGCTGTTTTAAAGACCTGGAGGGAGGAGTGGGATTGAAGGGAGTGAGGGAGTTTGTTCCAGAGGCGGGAGAAAAGAGGAATGAAAGAGTGAAGGTGAGCAGAGAGCCGAGATTTCGGCAGTTTAACCATCAGAGGGTTGCAGGCAGATCTTGTGCGACCTGTAGGAATATTTGTGGGACAGAGCACAGAGAGAGCTGGGGGTGCAAGGCCGGAGAGGAGTCGGTAGAAGACAGAAAGACCACCTACCTGCCTGCGGTGAGTGAGTGAAAGGCCCTCAGAGATAGCTTCATCGCGGGAGATTCCAATAATTCTGAAAGCTTTGGTTTCAACAGCGTGAAGCCGAGCTAGGTGTGAGGCAGGAGCACCGGCCCATAGGGGAGAACAGTATTCCATTGAGCTGCGGATGAAAGCCTTGTATGTGGTGAGGAGCTCAGGTGTGCCGAGGACGGACTTCGCACGACGGAGGATGCCCAGTCGGCGACTGGCTTTGGAGGCCAGCTTGGAAATGTGGTTTTCCCAAGAAAGATCATGGCAGATAGTGAGACCCAAAATCTTGAGCGACAGAACTTCTTGGAGAGGATTGTTGAGAAAGTAGATGGGAGGGTTGTCCAGTCGATCTTTTCGGAGAGACATCGTAAGAGTGTGAGATTTGTCAGGATTGAAAGACATGTTCCACTTGTTTGACCAGTCTGTGATTTTGTCCAGGTCTTCAGAGAGTGAGGAGGCAGCAGACTGCCGATCTGAGGGAAGAGGAATGGAGCGGCAGAGAGTGGAGTCATCAGCAAAGAGATAGAGAGGATTTTCGAGAGAGTCAGAGAGATCATTGATGAAGACCAGAAAAAGCACGGGGCCCAGAACACTGCCTTGGGGAACTCCAGCCTGAACAGGAAGAGGAGATGAGAGAAACCCATTCAGGGCCACACGTTGACGATGACTAGAGAGGAAGTCCGCCAGCCATGCGTGGAGATTTCCATGGATACCAAAGGAGGAGAGTTTGGTGAGCAGAGCGGGGTGCCAGACCGTGTCGAAGGCACGTGATATGTCGAGGGAGACAGCTCTAATTTCCTGTTTGGCATTGAGGACCTCCATCCATTGTTGAGACAGCAGAAGCAGCATGTCCAGAGTAGAGTGACCTGGTCTGAAACCAAATTGATGATCAGAGATCAAGCCATTGGAGAAGAGGAAAGATTTCATATCCGAAGCAATGATGGATTCCATGACTTTGCTGATAATTGGGAGAAGGCTGATTGGTCTGTAGTTGCTAGGATCTGTTTTTGCACCTTTTTTGTGCAAAGCGGTGATGTTGGCTGATTTCCAAGCAGATGGCAGTTGACCTTGAGCAAAAGAGAGGGTGAAGAGAACAGAGAGAGGGTGAGATAGAGCAGCAGAGCAGGATTTTAGGACCCGTGGGCTGATGCCGTCGGGTCCAGTTGCAGAATCAGAGTCGAGGGTTGACAGAAACTTTTCCACCTTGTCAGGAGGAAAGGACACGGAGTCCAGGAGCAGCAGGGTACGACTGGGTATGGTGGGTACAGAGAGGGATGGGTTTGGGACACAAGATTTAGAGGCAAACACAGAGTTGAGGCATTCAGCTTTTTCACGTGCGGAGTCAGCTGTGTAGCCGTTTGAGGTAAGGGAGGGGATGGAGGGGGAACAAACGCCACCAGGATTTGGAAGAGGGAGACAGATAAGAGAGTTCGGTCTTGAGAACGGAGAGATATTGTTTCCTGGCTCTCCTGAGGGTGGACACACACTTGTTTCGGGCTTTGTGAAAGGAAATGAGATTTCCTTCTGTTGGATTTGCTTTCCAGGAGACGAAGGCAAGTTGTTTCTGGGCAACAGCCTCACCACAAGATTCCGTGTACCATGGACGGGAGGAAGGGTATGACAACTGAAGACGAGATGGGATAAATCTGTGCATGAGAGAGAGCAATTTACTTTGGAAGAATTCCCAGGATGAGTTGATGTCAGAGGTGGTAGAGATGGGAGACCAGTCCAGATGATTGATGGCTGCTTGAAGACCATGCCAGTTGGCCTGAGTGAAATGCCAGACTCGTCGACGCTGAGCAGGCTCCCTGAGGATGGTCAGAGAGATGTCCACTTTAACAAGGACATGATCAGATGATCCGATCGGAGCAGAAGAAGAGCAGCAGACATTTTCAGGGAAGTTAGTCATAACCAAGTCCAGAAGAGAAGATGTTCCGTTGACTGAGATCCGGGTCGGGAAATTGACAGATTGTGTCAGTCCCAGTGAGTTGCAGAAGTCCTTTGCTGAGGAGCCATGGCTGGTGAGAGAGGTACCCATACCCAGCCAACTGGCATGATGACAGTTGAAATCACCACATATGAGGAAGAGAGAGTTGGGATGAGTAGATAGAAGTTGGTCCATATCATCAGACAGCGAGATGTAGATGGAGTCATCACTGTTTGGTGGACGGTACAACACACATATGAACAAGAGGTGGGAGCGAAGGGGAAGCCGTAGCCAGAGGTATTCCTGGGGGTGAGGTGGAGAGAGTGCAGTGCAGGGCGAGTGAGGAAGAGAGTTTTTGATAAAGATAGCAACCCCGCCTCCAGGACGAGGCTCAGGTCTATCATACCGGAGGAGGGAGTAGCCCGGGAGAGATACTATGGAATCAGAGACATCATAAAGGAGGAAAGTTTCTGTTAAGCAGATCACGTCTGGTTTGACAGAAGCAACCTGTATGGAGAGATCAGTTAAGTTTGAACGAAGGCCCCGGATGTTTGAGGTCCATACCGTTAATGAAGAGGAAGGGGGGAGCATCAGATACAGAACAGGGGGGAGGAGGGGTAGGGTAAGATGTGGAAGAGGTGGAAGAGGTAGGGAGAGCTGTTGAAGGTGTGTCAGAGATTTCAGAATAGCTCGGAGAAAGGGAAGAATGGGGCAGACAAAAGGTTTGATGGTGATTGGGTGAGCCACAATGAGGTGTTATTTGAGGAGGGGGAAGAGCGAGGCAGAAGGTTGGGGGAGATGGAGGTGAGAGTTTGAAGGGGGAAGAAGCGGGGAGGACGCTTTGAGGAGGGGGAGTGAGAGGGGGGAAATTGAGAAGCAATGAGGGTGGGGAGATTTGAAGGGGAGGGGTGAGGGGGGAGTTTGGGAGGGAAGGGACAAGGGGAGGGATTTGAAAGGGATGGGATATGGGGGAGATTTGGAGGGGAGGGGTGAGGCAGGAGTCTAGGAGGGGAGGGGCGAGGGGGCGTCTTGGCGGGGAGGGGTGAGGGGGTAGTTTAGGAGGGAGGGGGCAAGGGGGGAGATTTGAAAGGGATGGGTGATGGGGAAGATTTGGAGGGGAGGGGTGATGGGGAAGATTTGGAGGGGAGGGGTGAGATTGGATTTTTGAAAGTGTACGATTTATGGGAAACGAACATTTATTGCAAAATGAGTTTCTTGTGACCTTCGAGTTAAAAATACGTTTAAGGACGCTGGATGGAGGATGGAGTGCAGGAGAGTTTAGGGAATGTAGAAAAAAGGCACTATAGGAGATGGATATTTTTTTTGGGATGAATCGATTTGGTGAGCAAGTCGAAAGCAGCCTTTTAAAGAAGAAGAAGAAAAAGGTGTTATAAAATAAGACGGAATACATAACTTGAGGGGAAAGTGTAAACATTGAAGGTTAATGAGTGAAAACTATCTGGGGAAATGGGGGAGAAACACGTGGTCGAAGAACGAACGAACGAATAAGAATGAATAAACAAATGAGAACAGAGAAGGAAATGTTTTTTTTGTTTGTTTTTTTTTGAGTTGAGATTTACACAAGGAAGTAGGCTATGGGTGAAAAGACTGGGAATACAGAAAACGAAAGTTATTGGATCACAAAAGACGGACCGCTGAGAGAAAAACAAAGCCTCAAGGTTGTACAGTGCACACTGTACAAGGCCTCAAGACACGACACGAATTAACACGATTTTCAATACAGGTATGAAAGATTTGCACCGAAAAATCTTCGTCGGGACACAATATACGTACAACACCATAAATAAATACAGTTTTAACGAAAATACAAATGGGAACAATCACTTAACTTCGATTTCAAATCGTTCGCGACGCGGCAAAGGCCTTGCTCGCGACACGGCAAACAGACGATCAATTTATGAAAGGTATATTTGAAAGGGTATATACCTTTATGAAAGGTATATACCCTTGAAGGTATATTTGGATTTTGTGATTATGATAAAGTTCTGTTCGGCCTTAAAATTAGGTTTCAACTGCACAGGGATGTTAACAAAAATAGATTGTTTTTTGGGGGTGCTGACGCTCTCGCCAATGATAATAAATTTGTTATTAATGATGTGTTGGTATGTCGGTTAATATACTCCTAGTCTTAAAACAGAAGAGATGTTGAATAGAATACTTAACTCAAAGGCCCCGTTAAATGTATCGTACCTTAAAAGAAGATGTCAACACATTAAACTTGCCTAAACCACTTACACGTGGAATTTGGGTGTTCTCGAAGGAAAACCTCAGTACCTGTGGTTCATTTTTAAGAAACCCGATGGAAATACTGCTACTGATAAGAATAACGCGTTGTGTGATAATGCTAAGGTAAAGCAACTTCGGGTTTCTCCAGATTACATTTTACCCTCGAGACAGATTGGAAATTAATTGGGAAAATAATGATTATGCCGAAGCCTAAAAGTCTTACCAAAAGGTGTGTGAAAGCAACGGTAATATGGATCCCATTTTGGATATGAATGCGTTTAAAAGTCTAAATACAATCTAAGCGATTGACCTGAGTGCTCAAAAGGAAACTATAAGGTCCAATAGAGTAGATACTTCCCAATACGTTGAAAGGGAGGAAGGTGTCGAACTTGATGCATATTGATTGCTCTTGGAAGAAACAGAACTGCAGATTAATATGGATAATGGTGTTATGACTCATATCACATAAGTAATAAATAGAAAAAATCTTTTCTAAATAAAATGAGTAAAGTAACAACTGACGTATATATTAATCAAATCGACCATGATAAACTATCGTCTTGTGTCCAAAATAAATAACATTGTACGATTAATGTTCGTACAATTCAAAGAAAGGCTGATATGAGAATGAGTGTTTTGCTCACAAAAGTGCAGGAGGAAAAACTAAATAGCACCTGTTCACTTAGTTTTAAAATGTCAAAACCTATGTTGAAGAAATATTCACTAAAGGAAATAAATGGAGGATTTCTTCCACTTCTACCCCTAATCCCCCTAATTGCCGGTGCTGTAGGTGCAGCGGGGGCGGCGACGGGTGGCATTTCAGCAGCGGTGGAAGCTGATAATGAAAGGAAAGCTCAACTAGCAGCCCAAAAATAATTGGAAAGACATAACAAAGCATTGGAGAAAGAAGTTAGTGGAAGTGGGGTCATTGTAGATTTTGCTGAAAGGCTTGAAAGTCTACGTAATAGGGCGAGATCATTAGTCGGAGATATGCTTTCTTCTATCGCACAGGCGGGTGTAAAACTAACTGAAAGGGGTAATGGATTACATCTTTCTCCTCAATAAAAAGAAAATTTATTTTCGAAAATATTGTTACGGTTTTGGAATAAAGGATAATCCCCCTCGTAGGTAGACGCACCACAACATGAAGCCTCGCGATAGTTCAGTTATTTCTTAGTGAATGTAAGCGTAGTCCTTTCCTGTGTTAGTTTTGCGTTGAGCAGGCCCGTGAGTAAGGCGGTCTTTTGGCACTAGCATGCCACGTGGCAGGCCTGAACAAGTCTGGTGAGGCCGAAGGGAGGCGCTGCAGGAGGGAGTGGCAGGTAAACAACGAGCCGCCAATCAGGGCTCGAGGGGAGTGGCTAACCACAGCAATGGAGGTGGAGCCTCGAACATTCGGGTAGGGCCGGGGCGGAGCCATAAAACCCTGCCCCGGTTACCCCCACCTCAGTTCGGGTCGAAGCATGAGTCAGAGTTGAGTTGAGAGTCGCGCAGCCTATGAATTGAGAGTTTGGAGTTCGCCTGAGTCAGAGTTGAGAGTTGCGCGTCAGATGAGTTGAGTCGTGTACACAGTTCGGAGTTCGCCTGAGTTGAAGCTTGAGTGAGTCAGTCAATCGCTCAGCCCCGGAACAATTGCCTGTTATCTTTGTACACCAACGTGCCCTGTGCTCTGCGCTGTATTAATCGCGCTTGAGAGAACGACCCGTTCCGGGCCACAGACGCACGATCTCCTCCTGCGTGCCTTCTGCATACATGCCGTGACCGCCAGAGGGCCACGCCGGGCGAGCTGCCCCGGAGCGACCGACGGCAAAGCGCGTTTGGCGCGCGAACTTCTTCTCTTCTCCCCGTGTGCGTGAGTGGGCCCCTGTGTCTAGGCATAAGTTAAATTGGTTAAGCTTCTGCTCTGTGTCCCCCTTTCCTTCTGTGAATCATTGTACATAAATAATAAATTGTGTTATTCCTCTTATTTGACCGTTCCCGTCCCTTCCATTAATTGGCCACGCATGGTACGAAATGAACCGCTCGAATCGGGTTCCATAAAAGTAACGGCACGAGTCACATGATACGCATACCGCTCGGGCGTACTCGATTAAGCGTGGCTCGTGCGAGGTCCGGTCCCCGCTCTCGTGGCAGCGTGGGTTAAAGGTACGTGCGGCGTCGACCCGATACCCTTTTTCACGCTTGCTGCGCAAGTGGCGATTCAGCCTCGTGGACACGAAGACCCAGGGGGAAAAAAGGGGTTTAATCCCCCCTTTGTAACGTGGAACGGGCTTTGGCAGATTCGCCACAAATTGGTAGTCAGGAGTGGGATTTTAACCCTAAAATAAATAAATAAATAAATTGGACACCAATTTGGACAAATTGGCCGCAACAAATTGGTGTCTAGAAGTGGGATAATTGGACCTAGAGTGCGCTTCACGCACTCAAAAATTACGAGTGGATAAAATTTAGTTTTAAAACCAAAATTAAATTCGTACCATGGCTGGCCAAGACGGTCAAATGCCGGTGGGGGTAGAAGAAGAAGAATTAATGACCCAGGACCAACAGGGACAGTTGGTAGTGGAAGAAGTTGAAGTCGGTGCGGCAGTAGGTAAAGGAAATGGCGGCACCTCACACGTGGCGGCGTAGGCCAAACCGGTTGTGCAAGTGAGTTTTAAAGACATGCAATTATTTATGGCAGAAATGAGGGCATATATGGTCAAGTGGGATGAAGACAGGAAAGAAAGCAGGTGCGGAATGGAAAAGATGAGGGCAGAGTCGAGAAAGGACATGAAAAAGGCGGGGGAGGACAACGGGTGCAGGTTGAGCGGGAAGATCACGGTTGTACGCGACGAGGTGACGCGAGGTAGAGCAGAGGACAGCCAAATTGAACGGGGCTATGGGAATCGCGACGCAGGGTGTAGAGGAGCCAATGATCGTTGCATTGGAAAAGAAAATTTTGGAAGAGCCGACGATCGTTGAGTTGGAAAAAGAAATTTTAGGGGCGCTGACCATCGTCGAGCTAGAAAAAGAAGAAACAATTGGGGCTGAAGAGACTGGAGAGAAAGCGAATAAATCGCCAGGAGAAGGTAATGGAACATGTACAAAGTTCGTGTTCACACCGTGATGCCGTGCTTGCTAACGAAATAAAAAGTTTGCAGGTGCTGGCAGAAAAGGAGGGCCCCGCAGTGAGTAGAGAAAATGGCACGAATGTGTTTCGCGCGAACGGGTGTTCGGCGCGCTTGGGAGAGAGGCGAGACCTGGGCGTTCGCGATGGGCCGATTGTGCGGTGTACGAATGAGGGTGGTACGATTTGCGAAAGGCCCATTGTGTGGTATGAGAGGGAGTGCGTGGAGCGAGAGTATGTGAGAGACGAGTGCGCACCTAGGGGTGTGGAAAAAGTGTGCAATGGCCGAGTGTGGCACAGAGTGTGTAATGGGAGAGTGTGCACCGGTGTGTGCGATAGTGGATTGTGTGGAGAAGGAGTGCGTACCCGAGTGTGTGAGAGACAAGTGTGCACCGGAGTGTACGAGTACGAAGTGTGAGGGAGAATGCATACTGGAGAGTGTGTGGGTAGAGTGTGTGATAATGGAGTGTGAGCGAGAGTGCACACCAGAGTGTGTGGAAAAGTGTGCACCGGAGTTTGCAGGAAGAGAGTGTGCGCCTGGTTGTGCGACACCGGAGTGTGTGGAAGATGCGAGTGCGCCTGGGTGGTGTGCACCCGAGTGTGTAAGAGAAGGGTGTGCACAGGAGTGTGCGATAACAGGATGTGTGGGAGGCGCGTGTGCGCCTGCGTGTGCGAGTGTGGAGTGGGTCGCGAGGTGTGAGGACGTGGCTCAAGCATCGACACCGACCGGGGTAGAGCTTCGCGGGACGAGTTGCGTATGCGAGCCCCCGGTGAGTTGTGTGCTGCAGGGACCGTCGGGGATCGGTGCCACGTCGGTCTCGCGAGGACCGGCGTGCACGATTCGTGCCTCCGGCCCCTGCACTGTATGGTTGGTGCCGTGCCGTGGCGGCAAAGGCGATCGGCCGGGTTCAAGGGGAGGTATGAGTTTTCGGAGCTGCGCACCTTGTCGGGTGAGGTGCTCCGTCCGTGGCCGGCTGGGTCACCGTGTGTGGGGACCGCGAAGCCCCGTGCCGGGATGGAGCCCTAAACCTGGGCCCATCGATCCCTCTCCCCTTGGATCAAAAATGCCGGACGGACACCCCATAGGGGCGACCAACCACCCACATGGATCGCTCATCCCTGCGAGGCCGAGCAGTGACAACGTAGATCCACATGGAGAGGCTCGTAGTGTAGCAGACTGTGAGGGTAATGCACCCCACGTGGGGGAATGGTAGTGTCACCATTCCTCACATGGGGGGGGGGGGGGTCATGAGCATTAGTTTAGGGGGATGGCAGTGATAGGCACATGGGGGTGCCCGCAATGGTTGCCTCCATGGGGCACCGAAGCTAGCCGAGGGAGAGCTAGGATAATTGTTAGGGATTTAGAAGACAGTAGAGACTGAGAATTAAGGTGTGACACCTGAACAATAGAGGGGACGTAGAGAGTTTAGGTGGATGATAAAAGATCGGGGTGTGCGTAGGTTAAAGGGATGACGGGGAAGCACGAGTTGTAGGGGAAGTAGTTAGGTAGATGATGCTGTGTGTTTGAAGAATTGTGAAAAAGAAATGGAATTGTGTAGTGGTGTGAGAAAAGTGGTTTGTGAGAAAAGTGGTGTGCAAGATATTTGGTGTGAGAATGCTTGGTGTGGAATGCATGGTGCGAAGGATTGAATGGGGGGAGTGGAACCCATTCACGAAGCCCGGGGGGGTAGTGTAAAGCCAGGTTGAGGGCATAGGTAAATTGTATGGATATTGACACCCGTGGTGCTGTTGGTGGAAAAGTAGTGCTTTGGAGGGTGCATGAGTCAGTGACATGGCTGGGCGTGTGGCTTAATTGGTGCGTATAGTTATTGGGGGCACTCTGCCACTGGTAGTTTGTCGGCCAGGTGAGGCCGTAGGTAGGCTCTGGGAGCTGGTTAGGGTAGTTGTTGAGTGGGGCCCGAGGATCCTAGGAGAGGACCCGGGTTGCCCAATGCCAAGGCGGGCATCAGGGGCTAAGAGCCAGGAAGGGCCTTCCCCGATTAGATAGTCGCGAGGAGCAGGCAAGCTTGGGGGGCGGCTTCAGTGGCGGAGGTGCGCAGGTAGGTAGACCTGCTGGTGGAGACACACGACCCAGCCCCGAAATAGTGCGAGGGCACAGCGAGAAAATTTGCGGGAGTGAGACCCAAATTCAGAGAGCACCACAGAGTGGGCAATGGGAATTCGGGTTCTTAGAACCACATAGTTTAAAGAGGCCGATTGGCAGGGTACGACCCCGGGTAGTTTAAATGAGTAAATGTTTAGTAGAGTAGTTAGGAAGAGAAATCCCTTCGCACCATCCACCGCCAGTCACCGAGGAGGATGAGCTCCACACCAAGGCTCTGTGAACTGTTTGAGTTGTGAGACGCGTCAGGACGTAATGAGACTTTGTGTTTGTTCCATCCCTTTCTTCTTGGGAGGGATTGGGAGACGAATTTGGTATAGAGGGGGATATGGGAGACAAGACGTAGAGACGGATTGTAAATACAAGGGGGGCTAGGGTATTGTAGCCAACGGTGGGGGGTACGGACGGCTAGGGACGAGCCTGCTCTGCTCGCTCTTCCGCGTCCCTCGCGCCGCACCACCTTGTTTTTCTGTGTGCCATTGCGTCTTTTCCACTTGCTTGTTGTGCCTTGTCTCTCTCCCCCGCCCCAGGATCATTTTGGAGGCCGAACTGTGCAGCACCATCGACCTGTGCAGCATACCTTCTGCACCTTGCTCACCTGGGCAGCCGAACTGTGCAGCACCTTGCTGCCATTTCCTTGTTGCACCTGTGCAGCCGAACTGTGTAGCACCTTGCTGCCATGTCCTTGTTGCACCTGTGCAGCCGACCTGTGCAGCACTTTGCTGCCACAAACCACCTTGCTGCACCTCATCACTCATAATGGACCACAAGCCTTGTGGCCTTGCACCTCTGCTGTGCAGCATCTTGCTGCAAAATCATCTTGCACTTCGGACCACTTGTTTGAGTGGCATTGATGCCACGCAGTTGGACCACGTGAGAACGGCCCTGCTGGCCAAATAAAAGCATTTTTATTATTGTGTGCTAGGGATAACGAAGTTCTGCAAGTTTAGATGGCCCTGATGCTTCAAATGGCCTGTATGCCGGTCAGGGGGGCCAGCCGGTTTGTTAGACGCACACAGAAGAAGCAAGATGCAAGCAGCAAGTGCCACGATTATGAGTGGTTTTTTGTGTTTTTTTTCTCCCCTCCAATCTTCTCTTCCAAAAAGAACAGGTCCTGGGTCATAGCATTGTAAATAAAGTTAAGTTCCGTGCATTGTACATATAAGAATGTGCCCACTGGCTATGTGTTTAGTTTGAAAATTCTGGAAATACTCGGGTAGTTGTGGGTGTGAAACTGTTGGATAGCTGCTCAACACAATAGGAGGGACATATCTAGTGCTAAAACTGTCGCACACATGGGTCAGAGTAAATGCTAGGCGGAACCACACCTATGTGTCACATTTAAATGTAATATTAATTTTGCATGTCAGGCTCTACCGGTCATTCCATTGGTGGGTTCGACTCGGGACGAGTCTGGTGAGAGAGGGGTGTGGTGTTGCGGTTTTGGAATAAAGGATAATTCCCCTCGTAGGTAGACGCACCACAACATGAAGCCTCGCGATAGTTCAGTTATTTCTTAGTGAATGTAAGCATAGTCCTTTCCTGTGTTAGTTTTGCGTTGAGCAGGCCCGTGAGTAAGGCAGTCTTTTGGCGCTAGCATGCCACGTGGCAGGCCTGAACAAGTCTGACAAGGCCAAAGGGAGGCGCTGCAGGAGGGAGTGGCCAGTAAGCAATGAGCCACCAATCCGGGCTCGAGGGGAGTGGCTAACCATGGCAACGGAGGCGCAGCCTGCAACATTCGGGTAGGGCCGGGGCGGAGCCATAAAACCCTGCCCCGGTTATCCCCACCTCAGTTCGGGTTGAGGCATGAGTCAGAGTTGAGTTGAGAGTTGCGCGTCAGATGAGTTGAGTCGTGTGCACAGTACGGAGTTCGCCAGAGTTGAAGTTTGAGTGAGTCAGTCAATCGCCCAGCCCCGGAACAATTGCCTGTTATCATCTTTGTACACGAACGTGACCTGTGCTCTGCGCTGTATTAATCGCGCTTGAGAGAACGACTCGTTCCGGGCCACAGACGCGCGATCTCCTCCTGCCTGCCTTCTCCTGCATACATGCCGTGACCGCCAGAGGGCCACGCCGGGCGAGCTGCCCCGGAGCAACCGACGGAAAAGCGCGTTTGGCGCGCGAACGTCTTCTCTTCTTCTCCCTGTGTGCGTGAGTGGGCCCTGTGTCTGGGATTCAGTTACATTGGTTAATCTTCTGCTCCGTGTCCCCCTTTCCTTCTGCAAATCATTGTACATAAATAATAAATTGTGTTATTCTTCTTATTTGACCGTTCCCGTCCCTTCCATTAATTGGCCTCGCACTCGCATGGTACGAATAGAACCGCTCGAATCTGGTTCCATAAAAGTAACGGCACGAGTCACATGATATGCATACCGCTCGGGTGTACTCGATTAAGCGTGGCTCGTGCGAGGTCCGGTCCCCGGACAGCGTGGGTTAAAGGTACGTGCGGCGTCGACCCGATACCCTTTTTCACGCTTGCTGCGGAAGTGGCGATTCGGCCTCGTGGACAGGAAGACCCAGGGGGAAAAAGGGGTTTAATCCCACCCTTTGTAACATGGAACGGGCTTCGGGAGATCCGCAACAATATAATGGAGGAGTGGTTTAAACATTTTGGAAAGAATACAACGTCAACTAGAACGGGCACTCGGTAGAGCGCATACCTTCGCCGCAGCTACTGTTCTGTACTTGGCATGGGAGTGTAGGGAACAGAACAACAAAAATACGATTTTGACCTTTTCGTGACCTTGACCTTGACCTTTGACCCGATTGCTCCCAAAATCTAATCAAATGTGTCCCGTATAATAACCAATCATCCCACCAAATTTCATGCAATTCGGTTGAATACTTTTTGAGTTATGCGAATAACATACACACACACACACACACAGACATACAAATCAAAACATAACCTTCCGCTTTTGCGAAGGTAATTAACCTGAAATTGCAGACAGAATTATTTATTTTATCTGAGAAGCTAAACGAATCTTCTTCTTCTTTAGTACCTCAAACTTTATGTGAAATGCGATCGATTTTTAAAAATCAGAATTTGAGCAAATCTGTTTCATTCGTCTGTTAATATGCCTCCCCGATTGACAAATCTGCAATTTGAATTTCATTTGAGGTTGAAATGATTGCGGGAGATCGCGTTATAGTGATGACGTCTTGGATGGACATCCTCTTCTTCAGTCGCTCATAACTTTGAGTGAAATACGATCGAGTTAAAAATAGTCAGAATTTGAGCAAATCTGTTTCATTCGTTTGTTAATATGCCTCATCTCTTGACAAATCTGCAATTATAATTTTTTTTTGAGGTTTAAATGATCGCGGGAGATTGCGTTATAGTGATGACGTCCTGGATGGACATCTTCTTCTTCAGTCGCGCATAACTTTGAGTGAAATACGATCGAGTTAAAAATAGTCAGAATTTGAGCAAATCTGTTTCATTCGTTTGTTAATATGCCTCATCTATTGTCAAATCTGCAATTATAATTTTTTTTGAGGTTGAAATGATCGCGGGAGATCGCGTTATAGTGATGACGTCCTGGATGGACATCTTCTTCTTCAGTCGCTCATAACTTTGAGTGAAATACGATCGAGTTAAAAATAGTCAGAATTTGAGCAAATCTGTTTCCCAAAATCTAATCAAATGTGTCCCGTATAATAACCAATCATCCCACCAAATTTCATGCAATTCGGTTGAATACTTTTTGAGTTATGCGATTAACATACACACACACAGACATACAAATAAATACACAGCGATCAAAACATAACCTTCCGCTTTTGCGAAGGTAAACATAACCTTCCGCTTTTGCGAAGGTAGTTAACCTGAAATTGCAGACAGAATTATTTATTTTATCTGAGAAGCTAAACGAATCTTCTTCTTCTTTAGTACCTCAAACTTTATGTGAAATGCGATCGATTTTTAAAAATCAGAATTTGAGCAAATCTGTTTCATTCGTCTGTTAATATGCCTCCCCGATTGACAAATCTGCAATTTGAATTTCATTTGAGGTTGAAATGATTGCGGGAGATCGCGTTATAGTGATGACGTCTTGGATGGACATCCTCTTCTTCAGTCGCGCATAACTTTGAGTGAAATACGATCGAGTTAAAAATAGTCAGAATTTGAGCAAATCTTTCATTCGTTTGTTAATATGCCTCATCTATTGTCAAATCTGCAATTATAATTTTTTTTGAGGTTGAAATGATCGCGGGAGATCGCGTTATAGTGATGACGTCCTGGATGGACATCTTCTTCTTCAGTCGCTCATAACTTTGAGTGAAATACGATCGAGTTAAAAATAGTCAGAATTTGAGCAAATCTGTTTCATTCGTTTGTTAATATGCCTCATCTATTGTCAAATCTGCAATTATAATTTTTTTTGAGGTTGAAATGATCGCGGGAGATCGCGTTATAGTGATGACGTCCTGGATGGACATCTTCTTCTTCAGTCGCTCATAACTTTGAGTGAAATACGATCGAGTTAAAAATAGTCAGAATTTGAGCAAATCTGTTTCCCAAAATCTAATCAAATGTGTCCCGTATAATAACCAATCATCCCACCAAATTTCATGCAATTCGGTTGAATACTTTTTGAGTTATGCGATTAACATACACACACACAGACATACAAATAAATACACAGCGATCAAAACATAACCTTCCGCTTTTGCGAAGGTAAATATGGAACTCGGTAAATATTGTAAACAGCTAAAACTCGATAACGTAAGTATTTGTATGAGGGATGAATAACCAAAGTTACCTAATAATACAAAGAATATTATAATGAATTTGGAAGATAATAGTGGGAATGGATCTCATTGGACTTGCATTTATAATGGTGGGGATACATGCTATTTTGATAGCTATGGACTTCCACCACCTCTTGAAGTAATTAAATTCCTACCGAAGGGGAAGAGTGTTTGTCAAACATTTCAGGTCCAAGAAGTAAATTCTAAATGTTGTGGTCATTTATGCTTGCACGTATTATTTCACCTCAACAATAAAGAAAAATTTTCTGATATTATTTTTACTCTTATTTAATATGACCTACGTTGGAAAAGACGTTTCTATCTTTAAGGGAACTCAAGAGACGACTGTTGATTTATCAAATTATTATACAAAAGTACAGGTTGAACGACAGAAATATGATATAACTAAAAATCTTAATAAGAAAAATAGTTATAAATTAATCAATGATCCGAGCCCCACGGATGACAATGACTTGGTGAGATTAGGTGATTTAACACGATATTCCACGGCTCGTTTTGATAAACAAGTAGAATTTACAGCCACAACGCCCGGTTCTCCAGACCATACACCTTTTCGTATTAAATTTAACGTGCCACTTAAAATTAAACTTTATAAAGAGGGGGGTATTGTTAATATGGTAATTGATAAATGGGGGTATGATATGCCTGATTTAGGGTACAATTGGTTCTTTTCAATAAACTTGGAAGACCTACAAGATTTTACTTGGTCCCGTAAAGAAGAATATTACCCCCTTGGTAAATCTAATGTGTTATGTGGAAACACAATTAGTAATCAGCTAATACATGAGTTAGGAAGTAAAAAATTATATGATAGCATAGCGATGGTTTGTATGACAAAGAGTCAAGACAACTGGGTGACTATACAAAGTCAGGGAATACAAACAGATTTGGTGGTGGGAAGATGGAATGGTATTACCTGTCATGGTATTAATCTCATATTTCAAAAACATAAATAGTTATTTAATTTGAAATTAAATAATTTCAATTAGTTTTATCAATTCTATGTATTCACTCCTCATCCCTTGCTGCCCTTACCACCTCTTCTATTGTTGCCTCTACTTCCTCCTCTTCCTTTGTTGACCTTGCTATCCTTGCCCCTGCCTCCTTTGCTACCATTGCTGCCTCCTTTGCTACCATTGCTGCCAACTCTGCTACCTTTGCTGTCTTTGTTAACCTTGCTAACCTTGTTTCCTCCTCTACCCTTGCCAACCCTTCCCCAACTCCCTCCTCTACTACACCTGCTATCCTTGCTGTCATTTCCTTCTCATGCTCTATTTTAACTTCTTCCCACTTCTCCTCTTCTCTCTCTCCTCCTCTTCTTCTGCTTCCCTCGGTTCTGTTTCCATTGCTTCCCTTATTATCCATGCTTTCTTTGTTTCCTCCTCCCTTATCTTCTCCAAGTCCTCCTTCATCTTCTCCAATTTCTCCTTCATCTTCTCCAATTCCTCCTTCATCTTCTTCCATTCCTCCCTGTCCTTTTCCTCCTTCTCCTCCTTCTCCCTCTCTTCCTTCTCCTTTTTCTCCTTTTCCTCCTTCTCCCTCTCTTCCTCATCCCTTTTAACCCTTAAAGCATCTCCCCAGAGTACATTATACATATATTCATCTGGATTTTGAGCTAATCTTGTATTTAGAATTATTTTTCTCACAATAGGGTACCAATGGGATTTATTGACATTTTCTAAAAGACTTTTATATTTCATAACTTTGAGAAGTTCATTTATTTAATATTTTAAGCAAGTCTCTATTTGTGGGTTTTACAATATCTGTATATGGCTAGTCCTTCATTACAAACTTTCCCTGTTTATGTTCCAATTCATAAGGAATTAAAAATTTTACTCCCTTTTCTTGCAAGTATCCTTGAATACAAAAATTATAATTTTCCTGAAATAGTTTTCTTGTCATTTTAATATAAAAAATTATTAATTATCTTCAATTGGGTCAATAAACATTTTTACCGTGCCTATAACACTATTACAACATAAAAATAACGGTTTTAGTCCATGGGCCAGGATCCCACATTTCCAGTATCGGTACCACCCGGGGTGACTAATTCTCTTTGGTGTTTTTAACTTGCTATATGTCTCTGGTTTGCATTTTGATATGATAGCCCTTGCAGACTCACAGCTTTTAGAGTTTATCACTTCTTGTAATGGACATGCCCCATGGATGAAAGGCGCAAACACACACTTTACCACGATCCTTTATTCTCACACCACAATCTTTCTGTTAAGAATCAGTTCAGTCACAGACAAGCATAAAATACCACATAGGGATCCTTTCTTACCAGTATCACGAATGTAGGCAGTCATTCTCGTACATAAAGGCAGATTTTGTAGCTGAAGTGGGTTGTTTTCAAAAAAATTCGAACTTAACTTAACAAAATATTTATGCAAGTTGAACAAAATATTTATGTTTTTGTCAAGTCACACCCTGTGACAAATCAGACTCTAGGTTTCCTGTTTTAAGCAAGGTCTTTGATTCAGTAGAATCAACATGCATCCATGACACTTTTTCTTTGGCTCTTAACATTATTAAATGAAGTACAGTTTCACGTTTCTGTTTGTGCATAATTATGCCACCAAGTTATTCATCATCACCGTCATCCATATCAGAGTCAGTTAAATCCACTTCTGGCTCTTCTTCACTGGCTTGGTTGCTGCACATTTGTAGTTTGCACATGTCTGTGCACTTCAGGCCATTGCTGAGGCAGTTACATGCTGGTAGTTTGCATGACCGCACACATTTGCAGGAGAGCAGCTGCAGCACAACATCTGGTGCAGGCGAGCCATGCATCCATGGGAGAAGAATGTGCTTGGGTGGCTTTGTCTTGCCACGGGTGACAGCAAAGACCAAATCACTGCCAAAAGAAGTGGCAAGACGTTGGACTCTCTTGGAGAGATTTGCACAGTCACACTCCAGTCAGAAGGGTATACAGGAATTCCTTGACCAATTCGGGAATGACACTCTGCTCTGTATTGGGTGACCATGCTTGACTGACGTCTTGCTTCTTGATCTCTGGTTCCTCAGCTGCATTGCTGCTTTGGTTAAGACATCTCCAGAGCTGGCAGTCCTTGCTTCTTGCAGATCCTTCTTCATGTTGTGGGCTTGTTTGGCAAGATCATCCATGGAAAGGCTGTCTGGATAGAGGAGAATCTTTCCTTTCTCATCAGAGACAAAGTGGAGTGATCCTCCCAGCTCACTTTCCAGCTTACGACGAACATGTTTCTTCGTTGAGGGTTTCATTTGGGTGATGCCATGTGCGTTCATGGATCTCTCTAGCCTACCTGTGAGGTCTGTTATAGGCAGTATTTCAGGATTGGGAAAGAATGCATTCCTGATATACAAGAAGAGTTCCTCGTAGGCTTGTCTCACTGCTTCCTCATACTCTGCATCCTCTCTTTGTTCATTCTCCTCACTTGCACCAGAGCTGGCAGAAGACTCGTCTTTTGTGTACAGTTTGTAGCATGACTTGTGGTAATGTCCCTCTGCAGCAACAAGGTCTCTGCTCAGTAAGGCAAGGATTCTTGGAACCAGTTTTTTGGTTGCTGCGTTGCGAACCCTGGCATCTGCACGTAACTCAACACACTGGATGAGGGGTTCCCTTGTATTGTGTCCTTTTAGGTATCTGCTCGACTTGTTGCAGAAAATGCAGATTTTATTATACACTCTTGATGTACCTGGCGCATCCCTAGCTGATCTTCTTGAACTGACCTCTCCTGGTTCATCTTTGGGGTCTTTGGAAAGGAGAGAGTCAAGAGACTTCTTCATGGTGAAAATGCTACTGCATTTGCGATGATACTGCAATTGTGGTATTTGTCCTTCTTCAATGCCTTTGGCTATATCCAGAAGTGGAGCATGCTGTCTGATCTCTGCATTCCTGAGCAAAGTGTTCCGGTTCCTGGAAGGGAAAGGTTGAAGATGTTGTACACAAATGCCAGGAGTTTGGATGGAAAGATGGAAGAGCAGGAAGCTTGAATGGATGATGACAGTTGCTGTAAGTGAGATGTGTGGTTTAGTGTGGGAAAGCATGAAGGTGTTGTGCACAAATGCCAGGAGTTTTGATGGAAAGATGGAAGAGCAGGAAGCTTGAATTGAGTACGACAGTTGCTGTAAGTGAGATGTGTGGCTTAGTGAGCAATTCCACTAGAGGACAGGAATTCAAGGCCACAGGGTTTATAGGTAAGACAGGAAAGAGAAAAAAGTGAGGAGGTGTGGCAATCTGGGTGAAAGAGAGCATTGTATCGAGAGAAAGACACAGAAGTTGGACGGAGGTTATGTTTTCACCCCTATCTGTTTGTCTGTCTATTTGTCTGTCTGTGAGAAGGATACCTCAAAATTTATTTGGACGGATTCGGTCTAAACTTAGTGAACAGGTTGGTTGTTTGCCAAGGATGAATTGATTCGATTTTGTTGAAGATCCGGATATGGATACGCAATGTTTTTTTTAAGCGGTTCTTCACCAATGAGAGATCGGGCTAAAATGACATATATCAAGATATTTCAAAAAGTTATGCACGAGTTATGACAAAACTGGGTGGATGAGTTGGTTAGGTGACAAGAACAAGCTGATTCGTTTTTGGTTCAGGTCCAGATCCCGATCTGGCCTATCAGTGGGATTCAACACCTAATCTGTTTATCCTTGGCGGAGGTATGTACTCTACCGAGTGCCGTTCTAGTGTGCTTCCTGCAAAAACCTGGAGGGGACAACGCATGGAAAGTTATAATTAGATGCAAGACCAGGAAGTAGGCAGTAAAAGACAGAGAAACCAGTGACCTGTCTGCGACGTGAAAGTAATAGGCACAGATGCTCAGCTTCATTGTCAGAGATTCCAATGATTTCGAATGTTTGGTTTTTAAGGTGTCAAGGTGAGCAAACTATGAGGCAGGAACACCAGACAAAGGGGAGAGCAGTACACCATCAAGCCACATTTAAAGGCCTTGAAAGTACAGTAGATTTAATTTGAGATGTGCCAAAGAAAGACTGTGAACAATGGAGGATGCCTATAGTCAGCGGCTGGCTTTGGAAGCCAACATGGAGATGCGATTTGCCCAAGAAAGACAATGGCTGATGGTGAGTCCCAAATGTTTGAGGGACTGAACCTCTTCAAGAGGATTTTCAAAGAAGTAGAGTGGAGGGCTTGCCAGACAGTTTTTACAGAGAGAGTGAGAGTGTTAGGTTTATCAAGATTTAACAACATTGTCGTGCGATTGCCCTTGGTTAAGACCGGGCAATCACAGATGGAAACGAGCTTAATGAGGCGACGATCAATGGCGGATTTAACTATATATGCGCTGGTGGAAGGGAGGAAGAAGAAGCGGGAAGCTTTTACCTGACACTATCTTGCCGGCAGCTCCGATCCTGCAGGAAATAAATTCAAACGGGAATCCGGGTTAAAATGTACAGTGAAAATAAATAAGACTTTATTTCCACGGATGCCAATAACAATGAAACGCGCCGGTAACTAAATAACTATGATTCCTATTCGGGACGTCCCCCACACCAGACTTAAACACGGACAAATGGGAATATAAAAGGAAGGAAAGTAAATGTGTGAATTATCGTGCACTCAGCTCGATTGGCGCCTTGGCAGCGAGCGTTCAGTCCGAGCGCGCACTCCGGTGTTGGCGTGAGGAAGGCCGCAATCCACCTCGTTTGTGTGCCGCTAGGCCTCACCGGCGTCAAGCCCACGCGTCGTTTCTGCCTGGCAAAACTGCCGCTCTCCAGATGTAAAACTCGGCACGTTTCCCGGTGACGTCTCCGATTGCTGCCTGGAACCCGGTCCCGGTATCGTTTTCTCTTGAGGTCCGGAATGAGGGACACGAGCCGAGGGCAGAGGACAGCTTCAGGAAGGTAGCAAGAGGAGGAGGGAAGAACGTCACACGAGGAAGAGAAGAGAAGAGACCAGGACAGGCAAAAGGTCCCAGAGCAAGAGGCAGTCCAACCGAGAGGCAAAGGGAGAGAGAGACATCTCCGACCGCTTGCTTTCACATCCAGAAGAAGAGGGAGCATTGATGCTGACAGAGCCAAAATGCGACCGCACCCTACGGGATCCAGCACAAGAAGCGCAAATGTCGGCTCGCGGTTCGTGGTGTGGCTTCTCCTCTGACATCACCACCCCTTCTTCAACCAGTCCTTCACAAGGTGGGCGTGGCCTCATCCTGCTTGAGCAATGAGTGTTGCTTTGTGGTGCTGTAACTGGTGGTATCCCATCGGCAGTGCTCCGAACTGGCTTCCAGTGAGTTTTGTTATTAGGGGGTAATTAATTGGTGTGCTTGTGTGGTGCAACTAGTGGGCCTATCTAATGTTTATGGTGTGTTGCCATACGGGACACAGGTATGATCACAGAGGGAACGACACACCGGGGAATTAGCATAATCCCTACAACTACTTAACAAGCCCCGCCCCCTCGTGGTGGGGACACATATCCAACTTATCCGACATCCGGGCTAGACAGGTCCTCTACTTATTTACATCGAGATGGTTCTTGCTACCCACGATCATCGGAGCACCTACCTATGCAGATCTACCTAAATCTATATGTGCCCCTACCCCAAAATTCATAACAATATTTCAAGTGTATGACCAGCTCATGAATATATCAAGGTCTGCAGAGAGGGAAGAGGATATTACCTGCCTATCTAACACACAGATGAGGGATGCTATAGCAGAGGGTGGAGTCATCAGCAAAGAAATAAAGAGGATTTTCCCAAGTTAGAGAGATTGTTGATGAAGATTAGGAATAGGACTGGTCCTAGAATACTGCCTTGGGGACACTCCAGCCTTGACAGGAGAAGAGATGAGATGAGGTGAGAGGAATCCGTTGAGAGCCACACATTGGTTATGGGAGTGGAGGAAGTCGGTATGTCACCTGAGGAGGTGTCATTGGATACCATAGGCAGAGGATTTGGAGAATAAGTCAGGTTTCCAGATGTTATCAAATGCTTGAAATATGCCCGGAGATACAGGAGATCATATCTGAGATTGAGGGCCTTCATACATTGTTGGAACTGAATTTCAATAACCAGGACAGTTTTCTTAACTGCTGTCTACCAAACTGCTTTTCAATAACCCTTCCTCAATACCTTTTTAATAAATACCACCAATCCTAAGAACTCAACCAATCCTTAGAATCCTAAGAAATAGAACCATATGGACCAAGTGAAACTTCATGAGCATTTCAAATGAGTACACATATTATTGTGTTTATTATTTGTAAGAATATTAAAATAAAAACATTTCTCCTGCATGCAACTGATGGTAGAACTCAACTTTTCCAGCATTCAAACAAAGATTATACACCCATGAACATCATACAATGCATCCCATTTGTTGGTGGATCCGTTATATGAGGCTCCTGCTACGATGGTAAACTTGGCCTTGTCTCTGTAGAGGTTAACTTCACAGGTGGAAATTAACATGGGGAAATTTTGGATGGTCTCCTTGTTCCATGTTTTGACAACCACCCACTTCTCACAAGACCTGTATTCATAAGACCCCACTGTTATCGTGCAGTATGTTTGGGACATTATTGGGTGTCGAGTTAAACAAAAATAGGGGCAATGCTCCTTCACTCATCTGGTAGAACCAGGGAACCACTAGTAAGCGTGAATGACCCACAAAATATGTAAATTAGCCAATGGTTTGAACAAACTTGTGAAAGCATCAATACAGAGATGATTCCTACCAAGTTACATCTAAATCAGTTGAATACTTTTTGAGAAGAAATTAAAAATAGCAATCCCTGAATCGTAATGACCTTTGACCTTTGAATTGACCTACTTAATATGCAATTTTTTGATGGGATTTGCAAGGCATCAAGCGGCTTTGGTCCTCAGAAGTTCTACAAAGTTTGGTGAAAATAGGACCATTAGTTTTAGCATTACAGATGATGAAGGTTGTGGTCACGTTTCATTTAAATTGTGTGTGTAGTTTCGGAGAGGATCCGAGTGTTTATATACTCACTGATTGATGGACACCATGCTGTGCTAATATCTCACCTACACTATATGTTCAAGGTGACCAAAAATTGACCCTCCTATGCAGACTATTGTACAGTTTGAGGCTGTTTTGTACCAAGAATGGCACAATGAAATCCATTTGGTCTCTTCTTCACAGCTTCTTCCATGGAAAAGAGGGTTGCAGCAGTCATTTGTTATCATGGTGCTCACACACATTATATTGACCTTTTGAGATATTCATTCCATTGTGACATAATTGGGTCTCATTATTGGGCTAGCAGGGTGGCCTACAGCCTACAGGTACACATGCCCACCTCCAAGCTCTGATCCAGAAAATTGCATCCTGGGTTAACTTTTCTCCATGCGTATATATTAATTGTGATGGGAATAAATGCTCCTCGTCATAGGTGAAAATATTTGTCTTGGAATGTTGCTGAGTGATGTTGACAATTTTCTCTGATCAAGTCCGATGGTCATATACAAGATACAAAGATCAAGACAAGATACAACGGAGCAGATACAAAGACGCAAACAAGATTTACCTATGAGGCCTTCATCTGCGGCTTGAAGGTGTACACTGCTCTCCCCTTCGTCTGGATAGAGCACGGACAAACAATGCTGGGAAGGCACTGGCAAACCAACAAGTACAACCCTTGCCAAGAAACTGCTTCGGAAGCATCAATGCTCTGTAAAGAGTATGGTATATCAAAACCACACAGAAATCTAGGCTCATGGAAGAGCTAAAATGAGAGAGGGCAGCAGGTGAGACTGTTGGGTGATCAAAGCAGAACAGGTAGTCAAAGACATCACAATTGAGTGGATGACTACGGTACAACAAGTAAAGGAAATCCTATGGGACATTAAAGGATAGCAATAAATGCAACATCACTTAATAATGTAGAAAGAACAATTACAACAGGTGGACTCAAAAGAAAGCATTTCCGGTTAATTTAGCTTTCGAAGAATAAAACAGGACTTGTCCTCTTGTCAAGAACAATAAATTATTAAGTGTTGAGTAAGATCGACGACATACTTTTCCACTCTGCAGAGGTGAAAAGCTCACTTGTTTTTTAGAGGAGCCTGTAACAGGGATGTGCTATGATATAGCAAATGGAAATTAAGGATTAAGGACCTAGGTGTGCCTTTTTAGCAAAGATTCACAGATTACAGACGACCTAATTGACCGACGTAGCTCCTTCGGAGGGCCAATGCATTCTCCGCTCGGGGTTCAGTTGGGAGGGCTCTCTGCTCAGACGCCACCTTTTATTCAGCATTGCCAAGCAGGATTCCATGCTTAGGAGTGAAGGAGTATGTTTCATTGATGGACTCGTGCAGTTATTTGAGAGAGGCCAAGATGTATCAATATTTTACATATGTCGGCCCTACTTAGTTCAACTCAACCCAGCACTCCTGGCATTGGCTTAGCGGTTAGGGTGCCAGCTTGGGATCCTGGGTTCGAATCCCGGTCGATCGCTGAATTAATGCCAGGGGGGTTTACTCAACCTGTCATACCTTCCGAGGTCGGCAAATTGAGAACCAGTTCACTGGTAATTCCCTGTGTGTCGCAAGAGGCGATTAACAGGGTTGGCGGCAGGAAGGGCATCCGGCCATAAAACATTGCTTCAAAAAGGGCTCTGTGGGGAAAAATGACATCTAAAGGTGGTTCATGAAGTCTTTTGGAGGGCTGGGAAAAGTCTTAGTACTTGGCACAACCGGTTTTGAAATCCTGGTCAGGTAATCATCGAGCTTTGGGGAGCAAGATGGAGCCAACAGTGCTCAGCATCCACGAGAGGGCAATCTTTCCTTTTTAATCAGGATGATTCGAGCGTTATCCAATTACGCATAAAATCACATAGCGTTTATCAACGACATTAGATGCAAGTGTAACAATCAAAATGGCGTACTGGACAATGATGTTCCAAGCAAACAATATATATCTCTCCTTGATAAATCTGCCAAAAGTTCTTCTTTTAATTTCCACATTCCAAAGAAAATTGTTCTGGAATTGAATGTTGAGCTGCTCTGTTAGCTTAGGATTTAAATCCCACATTTTTTGGTTTTCACATAGTTGTTCATCTTGTCCAAAATCACCATTTTAAGTGGGAAAGCTTTTGCTTATTTGCTTTCAAAGGAAATACCCACACGGTGGCGTGCCAGCAAAAGCACAGCAATGTTGGGCACACCATCCTTCAAAGGTGAGTTTGGTTCGTGCTCCACCATCCGTATACAACATGAACGTTAAAAATGCCACATAAACAAGAACAACACAGGCTTTTCTTCCAGTAACCAATCCAAATCCAGAAAAATCCCATAAAAATGTCCAACTCCATCGAGAGCTGAGATGTGTGCGAATGGAACTTGTAAAAGTTGTTGTACGTCGAACCATCGGACTCGCTATTCCATCGGTGATGCATGGATTGTTGGCTGGATTAAATCTTCCAGAAAAAGGACCGCGAATCTGATCCGGCGTATCTCGTTACCTGCGGAAATTCTAACGGCAAGATTGGTCAGGTGATAGCTGATAGACCGCTGCACCACCTCGTGATGCTAACTACGTAGTGTATAGTTCGCTACCTGAGCTTGGGAAACGAGGAGCAGCTGACGTTTCGAGTGCTTGCCCCTCATCAGAGTAAAATAAGTGGTAAAAGGACACCTATCAACTTTTAGTCATCAAATACATAAAATCCAAATCTTGCCTTGTCCGCAGATGCAGACCGACACACTTGCCTTCACAGAGATGATAGCATTCCATTATACTTTTTTGTATGCAAAGTTGAGGCTCGTGGAGGAGCTAGGCCACGGAACAGATCAGCAACAGAACAAAAGGAACAGTAGAAAGAGCAGAAAGTTGAAGTTGAGTTGAAGAGTTGAAGGACAAAACAGAGGGAGACTTGGATAAATAAGGAATGTGTGAAAGAAAGAGTGGTAGGGGAGGATGCATGGAGTGGACAGGATGTAGAGAGATCATGGTTTTGGATTGTGGATGATCTGAGATGGAGGTGAACAGCTATCTGGAAGACCTGGAGGGAAGAATGATAGAAGAGATTGTGGAAATTTGTTCTTTGAACTTTGTTCCACAGGCAGGAAAGAAGAGGATCAAATGGGTGGAGGTGACCAGTGATCCTGGAAAGCGGTTTGCCTCTGACCACATTACGACTCTCCCTAATCTACAATCGCACCAGAGGCCAAACTACTACGTCTTCAACAGCCCCAATTGTCCCCACATTCTTGTGTAGGAACCACTGACTTACAGCATCTGCACAAATCATGGAAATGTTTGGAATCGTGTACCACAGATCTTTGGGTGGTGAGGTTTTGGGTGGTGAGGGGGCTTGAAGCCAGATTTTAATCTTACAGCCGCCATGTTTGTGCTCACCGTCAATGCGATGCGAAGCGAAAGACGCCTCAGAGCTGTCACATTCACAACCCCTATGTCGTATGTACTCCCGATAAGTGTTTCCTTCATTGTACAAACTACCAAATCAACAGTTAAAAGGATTTTGAGCCGATCGGTGTTACGGCCTTGGCAAGATCGATGGAGACAGCGATCTGTTAGCATATACACCGCCCAAATAGCTATGTGGAATTCTCTCATGTAGAGATTAAACGTCGTTTGAACTTTGGCCGAGGTGATTATTATCTACTTTTAATGATGTTTATATACGAATGATGTTTAATGATGTTTATATTTTGGGTCGTCTTGTTTTGGGTCGTCCTTTCCGCATATCTCGTGGGATTGTGAGTTGGAGAGACGGCCATGATGGCGGGGAGGGGGTTGGAATTCTCTCAAGCAGGGATTCAACCCATGTCCTTATAAAAGGTCTTTGTCCGAGGTCACCGAGTCCGATTGGTGCAGCTGTGCAGCGATCGGTGCAGCCGTTTGTGCGGCACCCGGGAAAACAACATCGTCACAATGAAAACATCGTCACAATGAACATTATGCGAACGTGAATGTTATGCGGGAGTCCAAACCTGAGAATGCTGGAGACCAAAGCTGAAATTGGAAAAATGAAATAGCCTATTTTACTCCTGGAGATCCCAGGATTACCCACCAAAAATATCGTTGCGATCGGTTCAGCTGTTTTTGCGGTACCTTCGAACGACAGACAGACAGACGGACAGACAGAGGGATAGAGATTTGGTGAATTATAGTAAGATTTTGCCTTTTCATTTGGGCCTCCCAATTGAAGCCCCGCCCATAGGGCGGGTACCGTTGCTAGTTTGTAGTAATTCTGAGTGTATCATAAACTGACTTCAGAGTGTGTTGCAAGGGCTGATTGTAAAGCTCAGAGGTAGTGTACCTGCCTTTGAGCTGTGTAGCCTGGGCTACAATCTCGACCCGAATATAAACCGTAACCCCAGTATGTCACATACATGTGTCACATCAATGACCGCTGCAACAATCGGGAGATATGTGAAGACAGGAACCCATCTGCCGCAAGTGGCTGGTGGATGTGAAAGATCCTTCTTTCGACGAAAGGTAGGCGAGTTATTGCAGGTGCCCTCAACAAATTATTTTTTAAATCCTTCCGTAACATCCAAGTGGCACTGAACCAGCGACACTGCCGCTCTCCCAACTAGAGTTTATTGCACACTTTACCCTGCACTGTCTTGAGAGTGATGTCAGGCATGATGGTAACCATATTAAGCCGATGGGTCAAACGGAATTGTCCAGAGCTAAACCTTCTGCCAACTCTTCTCGGAGAAATACTGACAATTTTGGGACGATCTTTGAGAAAAGATACACGAAACAAAGATATCCTTTGGAGGAAGTTAGCTCTGTGGTTACATTGCTAGGCACCGCCATTTTGGTCTGAATCGCTCTGTTCCTCCATCCTCAGAGCATGCGTCAAATTTGATTGGTCGAGACAATGTAAAATTTTGCCCAAATACAGCTAAACTGAAGGTTTTTTGAAGTGCAAACGAGGTGAATTGTGTTCTACAGTGTTCAAATATATCATTCAATTGAAATAAAGTAAAAGTTTTAAAAGCTTTAGAAAAACAAAGCATTTATTCTGAAATTCACCCCCCACTGATGCAGCTTCTTTTACACCACATTATTTAACACGTTAATTTAGTTATTCGTACCTGTTGTTTGTGTCCTTATTATGACTTTTCTAAAAACAGTAAGTTTCCTGTTTTGAATGATTTCCAATTTTGTTTGACTGCCAGACAGACAGACTTTAGACAGACAGACAAACAGATGGAATTGTGAGTGCTCATTCGCGATCGGGACGAGATTCCGTACAATTTGCCAAATTCAGAACCAAAGTACTGCTAAACTGCAGGTTTGTGTTCCGATTCATGGTCCAATGCACGTTCTAACGTTCAAAATATAAAGTTTGATTGAAATTAGGTAGTTCCACGATCATAGACTGACGTCTGCCAGACAGACATAGCGAACCAATTGCTTAACCCCGCTTTGCGCTACATGTGGGGTAAAGATGATGTAAGCAGCAGGCAGGTGTTGCACACGAATGAATAAATGATTGTTGAGAAAATGAGTTTGTGATAAAGTTGAAAATACAGAACATGTTGATTTCCATGGTCATCCTCGCAATCAACAACCATTTAATAGGGTGAACATCTGGCCCTATATAAACCAACTTTTTGAAGCCACACACCTGCCAGCTTCATTCACTACGGTTGAGCTGGGGCCTACAGGCCTACTCTGGCACATGCAACGTCTGGCATTGATCGCGCACAAAATTAGTTAGCTCTCACGGTTTGAGCGGGAAAAGTTGTCAGGTTTGGTCTCATGTACTCTATCCAGGGTCCAGTTACACGTCATTGGAATATGAACTCAATGGATGGATGTATGGAAAGGCAAATTTGTAAAACTGCACAGAAACTGCAACCCTAGCCACTTGCAATTGCTATTTCCATGAAGGCCGACATCCTCTTTGTCGTACATCTAATTTACATGCAATCCCCTCCGTGATCCCAAGGTCACTGTAAAAAACAAGACCAAAAGTCTATCAGCGGCGTAGCCGGGCTGGTAAAATATTATAAACCACAAACACACAAGATTAGCTTGTTAAACAGTCGCTAATGCTGTTTGTAACATTAAACAAAGTAATCTGGAGGAATCCCGACATCCGTGAGGTAAGTTTTACTTACAGAACTGAGGGAAGATCTACTGTAATCTATATACCCCACAGGATTGGGTTAATAACATGCGATCAAAAAACCGAGGCGAATTCATTACTTCCTCGGTTGTTAGTACCGTACACCACTTATCATTGATTCATGAACCATACACCGCTTCAATCCATTAACCTTGTATTCACGACATTGGGATTGAAGTGTTATGGTCATAATAACTATACTAGTACCGACTGCAAAGCCGCAATGAGCCGGCGAAGCCAAAACCTCTTGCCACTATTTTACCCATCACCATGGCATCAGTAGGTTAGGTAGTTGGTAGTAGGTAGGAAGGTAGTTGGTAGTAGGTAGGTAGTTGGTAGTAGGTAGGTAGTTGGTAGTAGGTAGGTGTAGTAGGTACCATACCTGGTAAGACTTGGCAAAAGAGAAGAGCAGACAGTCCTCCCCAATACCTGCATACCTCTTGCCACTATTTTACCCATCACCATGGCATCAGTAGGTTAGGTAGTTGGTAGTAGGTAGGTAGTAGGTAGGTGTAGTAGGTACCATACATGGTAAGACTTGGTAAAAGAGAAGAGCAGACAGTCCTCCCCAATACCTGCATACCTCTTGCCACTATTTTACCCATTACCATGGCATCAGTAGGTTAGGTAGTTGGTAGTAGGTAGGTGTAGTAGGTACCGTACATGGTAAGACTTGGTAAAAGAGAAGAGCAGACAGTCCTCCCCAATACCTGCATACCTCTTGCCACTATTTTACCCATCACTATGGCATCAGTAGGTTAGGTAGTTGGTAGTAGGTAGGTGTAGTAGGTACCGTACATGGTAAGACTTGGTAAAAGAGAAGAGCAGACAGTCCTCCCCAATACCTGCATACCTCTTGCCACTATTTTACCCATCACCATGGCATCAGTAGGTTAGGTAGTTGGTAGTTGGTAGTAGGTAGGTAGTTGGTCGTAGGTAGGTGTAGTAGGTACCGTACCTGGTAAGACTTGGTAAAAGAGAAGAGCAGACAGTCCTCCCCGATGGCAATACCTGTATACAATACAATAAATGTCACAAGAAGCTTGAGGAAGTAACTATACGATGTGCTTGCTTAAGGCCTATTTTTAACTGGGCTTAACATACGTTTTCACAGTAAGTGTGTAGTCTTCTAACTTCAGTCGCTGTCAGGCGCCAGGGCTGGTTCTCTGACTCTCCGGGCACGGCAGCTTCGTCCACCAGAAGACGTTAGCTTGCAATGATTAATTCGGTGAATTCCATCTCAACTTCGGATATTTTCGGCCGTGAAAAACTATCCGTATTTCTAAACTAAATATGTAAACCGCTTATACCATATTTCTGGCCGTGAAAAACTATCCCGTACGGCCGCGAGATTTCTAAAAAATAATTCTTCGTCAATTTTAGAATATTTGACGCCGTTTTCACCGTCCGAAACGCGTAATAATATTTTTTCAAATGCTCGAATCTCATTGGTTATGGTCTTTGATGACGATTTTCGTTGAAGATAACGAGGTTGGTCTTAACGTATTTTAATTACTAATGACAGGTTTCATGAGATTAGGAATCAAAGAACGACGGGTGAAACAAAGTCCTATTGACCGTTTTTGCAATTGTTTTATGCAAACTTCCGCATCCGGTAGATGGCGCCCATCATTGAGTGCTTTCATTTTAGAAATATTTTTGCAAATGCTCGACTCTCATTGGGTCCGGTGTTTGGTGACGCGTTTTGTTGAAGATAACCAGGCCCGTGCAGGCCGATGTTGGTCTTAAATTATTTTATTAATACATCGGAGGTGCATAAGATTGTGAATCAAACGACGACGGGTGAAAGAAACTCCGAATGAACGTTTTAAATTTGTTATGCATACTTCCGCCCACGCAAGATGGCTGCGCCCACGGCGCTTCGGATTCTCGAGCCAAGGCATAATCAGGTTTTCAACATAATACGTACTCGTTTATTGACAACACCGGCTTCGCCGGCTATTATTATTATTACGAAAACGATACTACTGAAATGATACACAACTGTATCAAGAAATCTGGGCTTAATTTGCCGAAACGGCCCGAAGGTGAGGCATGAAGCCTAAGACCTATACGTACCGGAAGAGACGTAACGCCGATGCTTTCGATATTTAATCGTCATTTTAACAATCGGTTTGTTTGTGTTTCACACTGAATGAAAGACGTAGAGGTATAGCATGGCGACTGTGATATATGACAGGTTCGACGATATGTTCGGCATAAATGGCATAAAAATCAAAATGGCGGTGCGTGGAGAGTCAGCCGCCGTACCGCCATAATGACATCAGACGTAATCACATCACCCTGTCATGTGAACAGATCCCCAGCTCTGATTGGTATACGTTTGAGGGGACATACAGACGGACAAACACTGTTCTAGACGGCTTTGCCCTATGGGTTTCGCTGTAAAAATAACAAAGAAAGGGAATCTTAGCTCCAACAGGGCAATAATCGAGAACACTTGTAAGAAAAGTTGTTCTTGATATTGTTGACACATGTTGTATAAATTGCCAACAGAAGGAGAATTCCACTAAAGGATGTAGGCCTTCATGGAAATAGCAATTGCACGTGGCTCCGGTTTCGAGTGTTCAAAACCCAATTCGGTATGTTCATGCCCTCCCCCCTCCCCCCCCCCCTCCCCCAACAGTTAATTAGACATTAGTGTACTTTTACATTGATTACAAGGAGATTCGCAGAGATGAACATACATTATGGGATCAGAGCCTGGGTTGCACACAGGAGCCAAGGGTTCAGATGAGAAAACGTACAGATCAATAGAATATAGCAGGCTGGCAGGATGGTCCTAGAGCCCGAGACCGAGAGGTATGCACATTCCTCTATAAGCTGAATAGCCTGGGTTCGAATCCCGACCCAGCTATAAACTGTCATCTGGTGTTTCACAGGTACCTACGGTGATTCATCAATGTGTGTGCCATCCATGGCCGGCCCGAGATCAAATGACGCCCCAGGTTTGGGTGCTTCTCTCCATTTGATCAACTTTGGAATATCTTATGAGGAGGTAGTGAGGGCAGGCAGTGGTGATGCGGTAGTGAGGGCAGGCAGTGGTGATGCGGTAGTGAGGGCAGGCAGTGGTGATGCAGTAGTGAGGGCAGGCAGTGGTGATGCGGTAGTGAGGGCAGGCAGTGGTGATGCGGTAGTGAGGGCAGGCAGTGGTGATGCGGTAGTGAGGGCAGGCAGTGGTGATGCGGTAGTGAGGGCAGGCAGTGGTGATGCGGTAGTGAGAGCAGGCAGTGGTGATGCGGTAGTGAGGGCAGGCAGTGGTGATGCGGTAGTGAGGGCAGGCAGTGGTGATGCGGTAGTGAGGGCAGGCAGTGGTGATGCGGTAGTGAGGGCAGGCAGTGGTGATGCGGTAGTGAGGGCAGGCAGTGGTGATGTGGTAGTGAGGGCAGGCAGTGGTGACGCGGTAGTGAGGGCAGGCAGTGGTGACGCGGTAGTGACAGCAGGCAGCGGTGACGCGGTAGTGAGAGCAGGCAGCGGTGACGCGGTAGTGAGAGCAGGCAGCGGTGATGCGGTAGTGAGAGCAGGCAGCGGTGATGCGGTAGTGAGAGCAGGCAGCGGTGATGCGGTAGTGAGAGCAGGCAGCGGTGATGCGGTTGTGAGAGCAGGCAGTGGTGTTGCGGTAGTGAGAGCAGGCAGTGGTGATGCGGTAGTGAGAGCAGGCAGTGGTGATGCGGTAGTGAGAGCAGGCAGTGGTGATGTGGTAGTGAGAGCAGGCAGTGGTGATGCGGTAGTGAGGGCAGGCAATGGCAATGCGGTAGCAAGGGCAGGCAGTGGTGATGTGATAGCAAGGGCAGGCAGTCTTTAGGCGGTAGTGAGTGCAGGCACTGGTGATGTGGTGGTGAGGGTAGGTAGTATTGAGGCGGTAGTGAGGGCAGGCAGCGGTAATGCGGCAGCAAGGGCAGGCAGTGATGTGCCGAAGTGAGGGCAAGCAGTGGTGAGGTGGTAGCAAGAGCAGGCGGTGGTGAGGTGGTAGTGAGGACAGGTAGTCCTGAGGCGGGAGCAAGGGCAGGCAGTGGTGAGAGGTATAGTGAGGGGCCGTAGCTTGAGAGTAAAGAAGAGTAAGGTGAGGACAGTAGTAACAAGGTAGGGGTCTTTTCCAAGAGAGTAGTTAACGCATGGATTGGTATCCCTGGAAACGTAGTGGTAGCAGAAGTAACAGATGGGTTCAAATTGGAATCAGATAGGCACCTACAATCATTGGAGATAAAGGGGTATAGGGATGTTGGCAGGACTGGTAGGTAGTTTGAGTATGGATGGGTGATTGGGTTCATTGTGACAGCTGTGAGAGGACCTCATCAAGGGGTGGTGTGTGGTCAGTGTTGTATACTCTTCACAATGAAACCGCCTTTGTTTATCCACCCCTCCCCTCCTCCCCCCAAAACTGTTGATTTTATTTTTAACACCCTGGTGATATCCCTGAGTATGCCACACTTTTTTCATTCTCATCCCCTATCCTCCCCTTCCTCCCCACCCCCCCCCCCCCCCCATTTTTCCAACTAAATTAAGTCGTTAGCTTGGGAGATTTGTTTCATCTGGTGCTGTTGTATTGCAGGCATGATGGGCGGAAGTGCCTCGTGCATCAAATATCCTTTTGAAAGCTTCGGGAAAGAGCACCCCAAGCTCATCAGCTGGTGCCCCCTTCGTCTGGTGCCCCTTTATTCCGGCACCCACTTAGTCCGGCGCCCCCTTAGTCCGGCGCCCCCTTAGTCCGGCGCCCCTCAGTCCGGCACCCCCTCAGTCCGGCACCCCTCAGTCCGGCACCCCCTCAGTCCGGCACCTCCTCAGTCCGGCGCCCCCTTAGACCGACGCCCCTTAGTCCGGCACCCCATTAGTCCGGCACCCCCTTAGTCCGGCGCCCCCTTAGTCAGGCACCCCCTTAGTCTGGCGCCCCCTTAGTCCGGCGCCCCCTTAGTCTGGCACCCCCTTAGTCCCGCACCCCCTTAATCTGGCGCCCCCTTATTCTGGCACCCCTTTAGTCTGGCACCCCCTTAGTCCGGCATCCCTTTAGTTCCCACTCCCTTTGTCCGGCACCCCCTTAGTCCGGCGCCCCCTTAGTCCGGCGCCCCCTTAGTCCGGCACCCCTTTAGTCCGGCATCCCTTTAGTCCCCACTCCCTTAGTCCGGCGCCCCCTTAGTCCGGCGCCCCCTTAGTCCGGCACACCTTTAGTCGGGCACCCCTTCGGTCCAGCACCCCTTTAGTCCTGTGCCACCTTAATCTGGCGCCCCATTAGTCCGGCATCCTCTTAGTCCGGCACTACCTTCGTCCTGTGCCCACTTAGTCCAGTGCCCTCTTAATCCGGTGCGCCTTAATCCGGCGCCCCATTAGTCCGGCATGCCCTGAGTCCGGCACTACTTTCGTCCTGTGCCCACTTAGTCCAGCGCCCTCTTAATCCGGTGAGCCTTAATCGGGCGCCCCCTTGGTCTGGCACCCCTTGGTCCGGTGCCCGCTTAGTCCTGTGCCCCTTAGTCCAGTGCCCCTAATCCAGTGCCCCCTTAGTTCGGCACCACCTTCGTCTTGCACCCCCTTTGTCCGGCGCCCCCTTAATCTGGCGCTCCCTTGATCCAGTGCCCCCTTAGTCCAGCACCCCCTTAGTCTGGTTCCCTCTTAATCCCACGCCCCCCCTTAGTCAGGCGCCCCAGGTAGCTGCCTGCCCCTAATTCCGGCTCTGGTACCATCCCTCGGATGGATGTTAAACTCTGTGTCCCATCCACCAATATTAGTTGGTGGACGTTGAAAAAAAATGTCTACTGTGTCCTTCGTGAAGAGTAATCGATTTACCGTCGGTACCCTGATAAAATACCTGTGCTGAACGATGCCTAGAGGGCAATGGCAAACTACGCAGCATACCCCTTGATTAAGAAACGCTTCGGGATCACCAATGATGATGATGATGATGATGATGATTATGATTATGATTATGATGATGATGATGATGATGATGATAATTTAATTTACTGACCCCGATAACCGAAACAGGCCGACAACATTGTGTTACCTTCACTTGTTACCCTGGGCTCGCGAAGCGAAAAGAAAGCGGGGTTAAGCATTCATGTGCGTACATGTGCCGTGTGCCGTACGTGTGCCGTTTGTGTGTGGGCCGTACGTGTCTGCATTTTAAATATTCATTTTCTCGGCAACCTTTGGGCCGATTGACACGAAATTTTACCATCGAAGCGCCTCCGCCTGTTTAAATTTTTTATTCATAATTATGACGTCATAGGTCACGTGGTACGGACGCCATATTGGAAAAACTTTACACCTCTATCTCCCAAACCGCTCAATGGAAAAAATTGAAACATGGCTCATTGTCAAGTACTCACCATGGGAAATAATATATTTCATGGTGGTCATGGTGCCCCAATTATGACGTCATAATTCGACAAGTACAACTGATCTGATCAGTATGAATAAACCAAAAATTCCTTTGCAACTGTGAGACCAATGGACACGAAATTTTCAGAATATGAGCGCCTCCTGTGGATTTTTTTTAATGATAATTATAACGTCATAGGTCACGTGGTACAGACGCCATCTTGGGAAAAAATCGATAAAAGTTGCACCTCTATATCTCCGAAACCGCTCCATGGAAAATATTGAAACCTGGCTCATTGTCAAGTACTCCCCTTGGGGAATAAGATATGTTAATGATGATGTTATCGGTGCCTTCGTTATGACGTCATAATTCGACAAGTACAACACTTATCCGATCATTGTGAATTTTTTTTCTCAGCAACTGTTGGTCTGATGGGCACGAAATTGTCACCATGGGAGTGCCTCCTCCTGTAGAATATTTTAATGATAATCATGACGTCATCGGTCATGTGGTACAGGCGCCATCTTGGAAAAAAACGAAAAATGTTGCACCTCTATATCTCCAAAACCGCTACATGGAAGAAATTGAAACATTGCTCATTGTAAAGAACTCTATATGGGGAATAGGTGTTGATAATGATGACGTCATTGGTGACATAATTATGACGTCAAAATTCCACAGGGACAACGTTTAGTCTGATCAGTTTGAAATGTTTTGAGCCTGATCTCTGCAACAATTATATTAGAGAATATAAATTTATGACGTCATCGCTCACGTGGTCTGGCAGCCACATTGGATCAAAGAAAAAAAATGTTCAAAAACAGAAGAGTTGGATCGCAACAAGTTGACTGCGCAGGGTAAGTATTCTATGAACACCATATAGTTGAGTATAGCATCTCACTTTGACAATTATTGTTTTCATGAAAATTAACAAGATGATTTTCTTCATTTTCATCTCAGGATGGAAACAACTCGGTAATGTCAGCCTTATGGTGTACCTACCACTGTGAAAATGGAATTCCTCTATACGAGTCGAGGTTTCTGTTGATCATCTTCACCCGTGTAGTTCCATCTGTCCTGGCTAAATGCCCGGTATTCTGAATGTCTGCACCAGAGGGCTCTCTAGCTATAGCGTCATTGCTGAAATTTGGAAATGAAATCTGTTTATTGAGCGAAAGGATCGAGGAGGATTCATAAATTCATCGGACGCAGAGAGAAATGACCTTTAGTATATCATGAGTCAGGGGGACACTGGGGTGCATTGGGACACTGGGGTGCATTGGGACACGGTGGTGTATTGGGACACGGGGGTGCATTGGGACACTGGGGTGCATTGGGACACGGTGGTGCATTTGGACACTGGGGTGCATTGGGACACTGGGGTGCATTGGGACACGGTGGTGCATTGGGACACGGGGGGTGCATTGGGACACTGGGGTGCATTGGGACACGGGGGTGCATTTGGACACTGGGGTGCATTGCGACACGGGGGTGCATTTGGGACACGGGGGTGCATTGGGACACTGGGGTGCATTGGGACTCGGGGGTGCATTGGGACACGGGGGTGCATTGGGACACGGGTGGGTCTTGGGACTCGGGGGTGCATTGGGACATCTTCTCCAACGGGTATTCTTGGCAAATAATATGAGGTGCCATTGTTTTTAGTACTTTATACCATTCACCAACAAAGCACCTGATCGCAAGAGATGTCCAAATACACCTCGTGTCCCAATGCATCCCTGTGTCCAAATACACCTCGTGTCCCAATGCACCCCCGTGTCCAAGTACACCTCGTGTCCCAAAGCACCCCAGTGTCCCAATGCACCCCCGTGTCCAAATACACCTCGTGTCCCATTTCACCCCAGTGTCCAAATACACCTCGTCTCCCAATGCACCCCCGTGTCCAAATACATCTCGTGTCCCAATGCACCCCAGTGTCCCAATGCACCCACGTGTCCAAATACACCTCGTGTCCCATTGCACCCCATTGTTCCAATGCACCCCAGTGTCCCAATGCACCCCCGTGTCCCAATGCACCCCCGTGTCCAAATACACCTCGTGTCCCAATGCACCCCAATGTCCCAATGCACCGCAGTGTCCCAATGCACCACAGTGTCCCAATGCACCACAGTGTCCCAATGCACCCCCGTGTCCCAATGCACCCCAGTGTCCCAATGCACCCCAAGTGCCCCAATGCACCCCAGTGTCCCAATGCACCCCCGTGTCCCAATGCACCCCCGTGTCCCAATGCACCCCCGTGTCCCAATGCACCCCCGTGTCGCAATGCACCCCCGTGTCCCAATGCACCCCCGTGTCCCAATGCACCCCCGTGTCCCAATGCACCCCCGTGTCCCAATGCACCCCCGTGTCCCAATGCACCCCCGTGTCCCAATGCACCCCCGTGTCGCATTGCACCACAGTGTCCCAATGCACCCCAGTGTCCCAATGCACCCCCGTGTCCCAATGCACCCCAGTGTCCCAATGCACCCCAGTGTCCCAATGCACCCCAGTGTCCCAATGCACCCCCGTGTCCCAATGCACCCCCGTGTCCCAATGCACCCCCGTGTCCCAATGCACCCCCGTGTCCCAATGCACCCCAGTGTCCCAATGCACCCCAGTGTCCCAATGCACCCCAGTGTCCCAATGCACCCCAGTGTCCCAATGCACCCCAGTGTCCCAATGCACCCCAGTGTCCCAATGCACCCCAGTGTCCCAATGCACCCCAGTGTCCCAATGCACCCCGTGTCCCAATGCACCCCAGTGTCCCAATGCACCCCAGTTCGTGGAGAAGGCTTTAACCAATACGGCGTCGATCACGACACCTGAGATACCTTTCTTCATGAAAGGTGAAGGGTGTGATCAGGTACCTCCAGTTGGTTCGTTTGAACACCTATCCCATCTCACCTGGACGTTAAATCACCATCGTGCCGAAGGAAAAGCAGAGAAAAAATGTCCGATTGTATAATATGGCTGTTATAAATAAAAAAAACAACTAGGACGTACCGGTACCGCACCTGAATACTGAGAGCCACCGTGGCTCCGAATAGTGTTGAGAGTTGTGACGTTTGAGGACGGAAGTGAACTCGTTTATTAACGTTTGGTGGGCTAGCAGAATGACGTAGATCTTTGGAGGTAGCATCTTCACCTCTACTAGCTGTCTAACAGAACAGCCTGAGTTAGAATCCTGTCCCAGGTATAAACTGCTATTCTGGTATTTCACAGGTAGGACGATTCATCAATGTGTGTACTGTCCCTCGGATGGACGTTAAAGATCCCACGGTGTCATTCGTTAAGAGCAGGCGAGCTATCGCCGGCACCCTGAACAAATTACAAATTCCTGCCACCAACCTACAGTGGGCGTGGCATCAGCGGCATAGCCATGCCCTCAGTCAATGATGATACCCCACAGCCACCGCCACCGTTTGCATACGAAATAAGAAGAAGAAGAAGAGGTGTATTCGTTTTTGCTCGTCCGAGCGTGACGTCACAGGGAGCGAATTTGGAGATTTGTTCGCACGAGGCTCCGAGCGGCTGCGATGGATCTCGGGACAAACGGTGCTTCCATAACAAATCATTCCGCGGCGAAGGCGCAGATGAGCTGCTGTTCCCTCAGATGCACGTAATTGCCTCTGTCCGGAGCACAGTGGGAGATGTGTTTGAATACGTCGGTTTTAGTCTGGACAATGTATAATATATATATATATATATATATATATATATATATATATATATATATATATATATATATATATAGGTTCCTAATGATGAATCACTCCGTTTAAAAAGGGCATTTCGGCAAACAATGGCGCGTGTGTTTGTCATGTGGACTGATGTGCAGCCATTGTTACGATGTGCCAGGAACGGCTGCAGTGAGGTTGATATTATGTAGAGAAATTATAATGTGCGCTCACTTTATGATAAATTATAATTAATTGTGACGGAGTCGGGATCGCCATTAACAGGCGTCAGCAAGTTCAAAATGGCGGACGAACGAGATTTTCCCAGATTTCCATGGTCACTTCATGTCTGACTGTGACACATGGAGATAACAGATAATTAGCATTGTGGAAATGTGTACGTAACTATCTACATATTAAACTCGCACGCAAATTCATACGGGGCAATCTACTTATTACATACGCAAAATTGTGGAATTTTATCATCCCCCTTCCTCCCTTTGTCTTATTTATGGAGCACTCAGGGGTATCTGGCGTTGGCCGGTCCATTTTTTTGTGGGGGGCCTCAAACACAACACACTAAGGATTGGGGTCCTACACGCTTCCCCACACCCACGAGAGAGCGATTAAAAGAAAGAAAAACTACCCCCAAAAAACTTTTTTTTTCAAAATTTTCCACATTTTTTTCCCTTTCAATTTTTTTTTGCCTAAACCACTCCGCGGAACTGTGCAGCCATCTCTGAGAAAAATGTTGACACACACGCACATGAGTACACACACACGCAATACACACACATAAACACGTACACATACACACATACACACACATACACCCTAATCAATCCCTCCCCTTACTTTTGTCTTCTCTTTACCGTCTTTATATTCTCTTCCAGATTCCCCTATCTTTTATCATCATTCCTTTTCCTCCTTTTTACCCCTCCCTCTACACCCTCCAACAAGGTCGGGAAAAAAATGAATGAATGATCGTTTTAAGGCCATTTTCCCCGCTAGAGCAGGGGTTAGCCTTGCGGGCCCCATGACAGTCATGGTTCTCTGTTTGAGGCAATGTTTTTACGGCCGGATGCCCTTCCTGACGCCAACCCTTGGTCGCCTCTTGCGATGCGCAGGGATACGGTGTACCTATTCTAAGCCGGGGTACACACCGGGATCATTCATCCCAGCAAGCTGGTACTCATTTTGCCAACCTCGGAAGGATGACAGGCTGAGTCAACAACCCTGGTGTTTAATTTAGCGATCTGACCGGGATTCGAACCCAGGATCCCTAGGATCCCAAGCCGGCACCCTAACCGCTAAGCAAGGTCGGAGCCGGGGGATATTAAAATGATCTCCGTCCGACTGATTGACAGACAGACAAACAGACCGACCGACCGCCAGAGCGACCGACAGACCGACGGACTGACTGACACTGACCGACAGACAGACCGACCGACAGACTGGCCGACCAACTGACCAAACCTGACAGATCGACCGACAGACCAACCGACCAACTGACCCAACCTGACAGATCGACCGACAGAGCGACCGACCCGACCTGACAGACCGACGACAGACCAACTGACCCAACCTGACAGACCGACCGACAGACCAACTGACCCAACCTGACAGACCGACTGACAGACCAACTGACCCAACCTGACAGACCGACCAACAGACCAACTGACCCAACCTGACAGACTGACCGACAGACCAACTGACCCAACCTGACAGACCGACCGACCTGACAGACTGACCGACACGACCAACAGACCCGACCAACAGACCGAACCGACCAACCGACAGACTGACCCGACCGACAGACCAACCCAACAAACCGACCCGACCGACAGACTGACCCGACCGACTGCCTAACTGACCCGACCGACTGACAGACCGACCCGACGGACTGACAGACCGACCAACTGACCCGACGGACTGGCTAACCGATCCGACCGACTGACAGACCGACTGACCCGACCGACCTGACCCACCGACAGACTGACCCAACCGATTGACAAACCGGCCGCCCCGACCAACACACCCGTCCGACAGACCGACCGAAAGACTGACCCGACCGACCAGACTGACCGACCGACCGACCAGTACGACCAACCTGACAAGTCTGACCCGACCAACCATCCATGTACTTTTGTGTACACAGTATTTCGAAACCGTTCAAGATTTACTTTTCATATTGCAGATATCTATTCCTCATGACAATATCTCAACGTGATTAGACCAGGGCTGTGATTAGCTGAATGATGTTGCCATGGCAACCATCTCGCGGTAATTTGGCTTGTGCACGCGCTATTCAAAAAACCGTTCAAGATTTAAGTTTAATATGACACAGATCTATTCCTCATACCATCCAAAAGGTGGGGACATGGAGTATCAACTTGCTTTTCCAATTTTATTTTTATCAATATTGCTGCCACCTCCTCCTTTCCTCTGGTACCTGTCTGTACGTGCTGAACATAGGTTCTCTGAGTTATACAAGCGAAGTAAAATATTTGCAGTGAATAGTATTATGGAGGAACGCAAGTTTAACGTTTCTGAATCACAGTTGCTTTCATATCGCTCACGAACTTACAATACACCGAACAAAAATATGAAATAACCATTTGCTTTGCATTTTTTGACAACTTCTTGCTCTTATTAATGTTCTTTTTTAACGGCCACAATTATTCCCACGTTATTGAGGAATTGGCCACGGGATGTTTGGCCCAAGTCTTTCACGAACCGGATGGTCAAGCCTGTCGATCGTGGGATTTTTTTAAACGTCCACCAACGAATGCTGGCAGACGGGACACCCGGCTTAACGTCCATCATGTGAAACACCAGGATGGCAGTTTATATCTGGTTCCGGATTCGAACCCATGCTAGACAGCCTAGAAGTAGCAGCCGGTTTTTGACAATGTAGATCTTCGTTTTACGAGTTTTGATTGTTACTAAGAAAAGAGACTCCTGCCGCCCTGCCTGCGGCGTCCCATCATGCTGACGTCGCCCGAGGTCCTGTAACCTTGATGGATTCTGAGAATCAGGTGTCATTTTGATTGTAAAATAATGATTGAAGTTGTATTCACATTATATTTTTTGCGTTTTGTCCACTAATTATGTCGTATTAATATTATACATGTACAATATTTAGAGGGGTGTTTCTTATCAATCAGGGGTAATACTTATCTCCAATAACTTCAGAAACCTTTTATCTCGAGACATAAAGAAGACGCACAGAATCCAAGACGATGCCGCCTTTATAGCCGCAGTACAAGTGTTCAAGTTTCTTCCTCCAGGTAACAATCTCGTGGTCGCTCTCGCGCAGGGTATGAGGGGCGTGAACAGGGGTCAAAATCCGACTCTCCTTCGAGTGGGCGTGCCCGCAGAGCCGTGCGCGTGCGCGCTCGCTTTGCGCTGAGATGCGCGTTCGCGGAAGGCGTGTGCGGGCACGAGCCCGCTGCGAGGCGCAGATCTTGAGCTTTGCGCTCCAAGTGCGCTCTGAGCGCTCCGTACCGGCTCCAGCATTGCCATGCGCCTGTGCTTGGTGCTCCGTTAGCGGAGGTGGAGGCTCTGCCCCCGGGAACTCCTGCCGCCCTGCCTGCGGCGTCCCATCATGCTGACGTCGCCCGAGGTCCTGTCCGGAGTTGTGGCCGCGGGTTTGTACGCCGGCACGCTCGGCGCCGACTTTTGCTACGATGACAGGTGGGTGTGGAAAGGGCGGGACGAGAAGTTAGACCTTTCTCCAAGTTTATTCTCTGCTGTGCGCAACTGCTGCTTTCCCGAAATGTGGAGGTAACGCGAACCAAAGCTGACCGCTCGGAGGTGCTGTCCTTC